>NC_057798.1:292479128-292656475 GCF_018294505.1 Triticum aestivum | reverse complement strand
CCTTTTTGGGGGGGGAGGGAGGGAGGGGGGTGGGTGGCTGGGTGCTAAGTGTCCGTCCGACACACGCGACCACCAAGACACGACCCTAGTCTGCCTGGTGCGCCTAGATTTGAGAATGCAAACGAATCTTCTTTCATTTGCAAGCGAATCTGTATGTATTACCATGCCCGTGTTTTCCTTGCAAATAATTAGTCATTCAAAATGAGATACTATAAATTAATTAGTGAGGAGTTATTTGAAAAAAAACTAAACGGTATCCACGCTAATGTGGATTAGAGTGTGTGTCACATAATTAGTTATTTGAATTAGAGTGTATGTCACATAACGATCTCCAATTCTAATGTGGATTTAGCATTTCACTGTATCCATGCTACTTTTTTAATACAAATTCATATGTATATGATGAACACCATGGTAGTGAGAAAACTTTTGGATGGATTCAAACATATGACCTACAAAATAGCACAACAAATCGAGTCAATGTCAACTTTTCGAAACCTAGTATGGCACGAATTTGAAATAATTACCCATATGCATGGTACTCAGTTCAAATCTTACAGTGTACACCAAATTGAAACATCGATATTAAGTCTCGTACTATCTACATTCAAATGTTGTTTCTAGCCCCCCCCCCCCTGGCACACACGCTACATACTTCTTGTATCGTTCAATCTTCCTCTCCTAACAACCTTAGGAAGCTATCGGTTTCCAACACACATTCATTCTTTCTCTCCATGTTTTGATCTCTAACTCTCTCAACTACACAACTCCCTTTTCCCACTCTATTACCTAATGTATTTACCTCACACACCCGCCATTGCACCCCATGCCGAGATCTCTCTCTCTCCCTCTCCCTCCCGCCCTCTCTCGCTAGATACATGCATTGCCTATCTATCCCCCCAACCTCTCGTGCGCACGCACGCACATTGTCTATCTAGGTCACTCCCTTGAGACTATCTCACTCTTTCTTCCGCACGGCGGGCCACACTCGCTCAATCTCACTCTCTTTATCTGAGTCTCGATTAATCTCGTTTTCTTTCACACACAAATGATATATCTCCCTATTCGGGCCTCGATCGACACACTCTATACTCTCTCACACAGATTGTCTATCTAGGTCAGTCCATCCAAGCCGCCCCCACTCTTCGACCTCATGGTGGGCCACGTTCGCTCAATCTCTCTCTCTCTCTCTCTCTATCTATCTCTATCTCTATCTCTATCTCTATCTCTCTCTCCCTCCCTCTCTCTCTCTTTGTGTGTCTCGATTGACCTCGCCCTTTCTTGGACAAAAATGATATATCACCATGTTTGAGCCCAATTCGACCTATTCACATTGTATACTCTCACACACATTGTCTATCTAGGTCACTCTCTCCAACCTGTCTCACTCTTTCGATCGCACGATGACCCACACTCTCTCAATCTCTCTCCCTTTATATATGTAAACGATTGACCTTGCTTCCTCCCACACACAAAATATATCTACATGTCTGTGACTGGATCATCTCTCAAGCTCTATCTTACAGCCCTCACCCTTGCCAAAAGCTCAATCAGACAATATCTCTCCAGAGCATATATATCTGTTCAATGAATTACCACACTCACTTTGTATCTTTATCTATATGTCTCTCGATTGACCTTGCTTTCTCATGCTGTATTTTCCACACATTGAAGCTACGTATCCTTCCCTCGCAAAGCCGAAGCTATTTACATGGCGAGGGGCACTCCAACCTTGGATTAATTTGTGTAGGCATTTATTCCGGTCGGTTGAGATTATATTTTTGTAGCATTCGACCCACAACTACTCCAAACACCGTTGCAATCCCCGCAACTCCCCCAGTTGATTTCCCTCGGGCACGGTCATCGCTCTCTCGCATGTCCTTTCTCGCCTTCAAAGTCGCACAATGGTATTATTGCAAAAAACTCTGTTGTTCTCTTTAATTATTATAAATAAGATACAAAACTACACACCAATAGTCCACTTGGAATGGAACAAATTTTGAAGAACAAATTAAAGTGCTACAAACTACACACCATGGGGCCCACCTGTCATGAAACAAATTTGGACCCATATACAAATTAAAAAATAAAGGACGAGGATCGAACATGCGACCCGGGCCTTCATGCCGCACGTCAATAGGCAACATACGTAGAACAACAATGTTTGTTGTACCCCCTTTGTTCATATAATGTTTTATATTACCACAGCCTATTTAATGGATAACATGTAATATTATTTTTAGTACATTAGTGGGACGGCTCGTTAGCACGTACTATTCGCCTTCACTTACTGGTGGGTTCCATGTGTGCTCTCTCTCTCCCCCCTTCTCCATTTAGACGCACGGGAAAACACGAAGAACTCGCGGGCGATGTTGCCGTTGACCATATCTGGACACGTTCACAAGTTACGGCACCAGCTTCACGTACTAGTAGCACTAGTTGGTGTGTACGTGTAATGCACGTTAATTTGGAAGTATATTAAGTGCATGCGGATATTAAGTAGGATATTATTTGCGTGTTATTATGTGATTAGCACTATTTTTGGCATGAAATTAACTGCATGCTAAACGTGTTGAGCGCTCGACATTGAAGCAGTCTAGGTCGTTGGATGACAAGGAATACATGTGGCCTGATGACGTTTTATATTTAATTTGATACGGCTCTAGCAGAACATTCAATTGATCAAACCATAAATTTCATTCAGTCTGACTCCAACTTTAAATTATACGACGGTCGATCAAAAATAAACGGAATTGATAAACGTTCTAATTTTAAGAATGGCAATCCGAACGTTTTTCATGGCAAATTTAGATTACGCAGCGACGGCGGGGGCGTCTTGCGGTGGGAAGCGGCTCCTCTGCCGTGCTCTATGTGTCGTCGGGCCACTGACCGATAGCGACGGCGGCGTCTGGCGTCATTGTTAGCGTACTCCTGGACGTTGGCCTAGCTTCAAGGAAGGCCAAAATGTTCTGGACTTCGGAGCGAGTCAACTGATGGGAGGAGGCGACTAGCGTTGGTGCAAGGGAGTGGTCGACGGTGGCCATCAGTGCCGCTGAGGGGGGCACTGGCACCAACGTGGGGACAGGCGCTGGCAACGGCGCGGTGGAGACATTCGTGTGCACGGGCACCGGCACGGGCGCGCATGTCAGTGCACGCGCAGGCGCATGCGCTGGCAGGTGCACGGGCGTGCGCATCAGTGCACGCGCAGGCGCATGCGCTGGCAGGTGCACGGGCGCGTGAAAGTTGGCGGGAACCTCGTGGAACTCCGTGGCATCAAGCTCGGCGACAATGTGCGGCTCTCGTCCCATCAATTCCACGGGGATGGGCGCTGGTGCAGTCGGGGCGACGACAGTCGGAATGGGAGCGGGGACAGGCGCGACGTCTTCCCGCAAGGCCAGTTCAAGCTCTTCCCAAAGCGGCTTATGTTCTTGAGACTCTGGATGGGTGTCTTCCTCAGGAAACTGGAAGACTAAGGGCAGACCATCGTGATGCGGCATGGCGTACGTTTAGGTCGGGCTGGTTGGAGGTATACGAAAGGAGAATCAGAGAGGAAGAGAGAAGATTGTAGTGATACGGGTAGTGCGGGGTTGATTTTAAACTGCAGCGCCGGCAACATTAAAAGGGGGAGCAGTTGGGACGAAGGTGGGCGGTAGAGCCTGGTCAAAGGGCTCGCCTCCCGGTGAGCCTGCACATCGGTCATCTCGCATGCCTCCCTGTCAGCTGGCGCAGCGGTCTGCTCGCACGCCTCTCGTTGACTCACACGCTTGCTTGGATGGCACCTGCCGATGAGAAGCGGGACTTGTGGCGGCACGTAAACGCCCACGGTTTCAATAGTGAAAGCGTTCACCTTAACATGACAGGTCTTTGTTCCAAAATACCTTGGCTCTTCATTTGTGCAACTTGTCACAAGCAGCTTGTCTCAAATTAAAGAAAAATAATTACGAAGGAATATTTGTGCCATATCACGTGACCATGCTCAGTTTCAAGAATTTCTGGTCACATTTAGAATTTCTGAAAATTTAAAATCCAGGATTCGAAACAATATCATAACCTGCGTCATGTAATAAATTTTCAAGCCATACATCTGTCCTATTGTATTTCTTAAGAAAGGATTTGGTCAAACATTTTGCTTAGTTAGACTTTAGACAAGTTATATATGCAGAGTAAAAGGATAATCCCTCCGTATCAGTGCATTGCCTGATATATTAACTCAAGTACTAGGCATGAACAAACGGGCTCAATTCTGTGCTCATCCTGGTGTAGTAGTAGTACTAGGCAATGCAGTTGACGGGTGAACTTGGGGAGCGAAGACCGAGGGAACTGAACCGTGCTCAGCACAGTAGGTAAGGTTATCTAGTTACTAAAGCATCCCTCCATTGTTCATCGGTAGTCATTATGGACGGGGGACATGAGGGGAATTTCCTAGGGTTGGAATTCTGGCCGCCAGATATTTCGACTCGAAACGCGGAGGCTCGACTGGTTGGGGTTGCCTAATGTGCCTACTACGCAAGCCACCAAAAGGACACAAGCCCGGTTTTTTTAGGATCAACACGAGCCAAGGTCTGGCTGGTATGCTGTTGGGTCCTACCATTCGAGAATACGAAAGGAATGTTTTAAATTGCCGAACGAATCTATGTGTATTACAATGCCTGTATTTTCCTTGCAAATACTAATCTCAACGTGGTAATTCATTTATAACGAGTTCTTGAATTAGAGTTCCCATGCGGAGTAAGAAGCAGAAAACGTAGCCCGTCAGTCTAGCATGTACCAGTTTGTGATGATGTCCTATATAGAAGGAGGCCGAATGGCGTGAAATTGAAGTGTCTTCCTCGGGAGGACCGACTGGAGATGTTGGCAGAGATACACGGAGGCATATGTGGCTCCCATATAGGGTCAAGAGCTCTTGTCGGCAAAGCATTCTGGCAAGGTTTCTTCTGGCCCACTGCCCTCCAAGATGCAGTGGCACTAGTAACCAAGTGTGAAGCGTGCCAGTTTCATTCAAAGAAGCTTCATCAACCAGCCCAGGCCCTTCAAACAATTCCTCTTTCCTGGCCATTTTCGGTCTGGGGGCTCGACATATTGGCCCCTTTCCCCGTGTTGTTGGGGGCTTTGAGTACTGTATGTTGCGATTGACAAGTTCACAAAGTGGTCGGAAGTGGAGCCAGTGAGAAAGGTGACGGCGCAGTCGTCCGTCAAGTTCTTCAAGGGACTCATTTGCCATTTTGTCGTGCCAAACAGAGTCATCACCGACAACGGCACACAGTTCATGAGCCGCACCTTCATGCAGTATATCCAAGACCTTGGCAGCAAGGTTTTCTTTGCTTCTGTTGCTCATCCAAGAAGTAATGGCCAAGCAGAAAGGGCAAATGCTGAAGTGTTGCAAGGCCTCAAAACGAGAACTTTCGAGAGGCTGCGCAAGTGTGGAAGATGCTGGATTGATGATTTGCCAATAGTTCTTTGGTCAATCAGAATGACACCAAATCGAGCCACTGGCCAGACACCCTTTTCCCTGGTATACGGGGCAGAAGCAGCTCTCCCCATGGAACTCATATATGGGTCACCTCGAGTGCTCGCTTATGATGAGCTTGAGCAAGAGCAGTTGCGCCAAAATGATGCGATGCTCCTTGAGGAAGATCATCTTCGAGTTGTTGTTCGAGTCGCTCGCTACCAGCAAGCCTTGCGCCGCTATCATAGCCGCAAGGTTCACGCCGGAGGCCTTGAGGAAGGTGACCTTGTTCCTCAGCATGTTCAGTCCGCCAAGAATTCAAACTAGTTGACGCGAAAGTGAGAAGGCCCCTATCGGGTAATACGAGTCACCAGGCCCGGCGCAGTCTGCCTGGAGACCGAAGATGGCATTCTGGTGAGCAACTCCTGGAATATCGAACATCTTCGCAAGTTTTACCCATAGGGTGCGGTTGCCGGGAGCTCCGGCAACCCCCTTTGGTACTAGCCTTGCCGGCAACGCATGTAACCCTATGTACAGAGCCAGGTGCAGACCCTGTGCGCAGCTAGATAGTTTTTAGCATGTACAGTTTCCTGCTAGTTTCCATGCTTGCCGAGGATATTGTGCTACCTTAGATTCTAGCAGGTACCGAGGAACCATCAAGGCTTCGTGCCCCTGTCCTCTCCTCATTTCAGCCGCAATAACAACACTCCAGCAAGATATTGAGAAGACTGCTCGGCACATCGTCCCCGACAACCCATCTAGATAAAGTTCATCTCCTACCCATTCATGTTCGTAAATTATGACTTGTGCATTAGAAAACCTCGCGACTCTGTTTAGACTTAGGTGCTCCCATCCCCGACTCGAACGCTACTTCGATCAGGGTGGTTTCAGTGACCTTTGGTAAAACGAGATTGGCAGGGGGCTGGACCCTGTGTCTGTAACCCGACAGATGTGATTCTCAAGCAGGCACAAAGGGCGCCGGCAAGGTAGCTTGCCGGGGAGACTCATTTATTTTTATTAAAGGGGCGTTTTCCGCCTCTACACGAACGTGTACGTGCATGAGTTCCCGGCAGAAGCTCATCTTTTTCATTAATATGCTCATGCAAGTACAGATGTTACAGAACATAAGCATAGGCTCGGGAGATTATATTTTCTAGAAATTTAAGATTTTGCAGGTGCTTATAAATTGAGAAAAAGATAAGTGCCCCGTAATCCCCGTTCTTGTCCCTTTCCTCCTAGGCATGGCTAGCGAAGTAAAGTGATGGGGATGGAGAATGAGGCGATGGAGAGCTTGACAGGGAAGCTCGTCGACCATCGACGCCAGAGCCAGCAGGACGCGGAGCAGATGATGGTGCTGCCACTAATGGTCACTTGGAGTCAGACTCGTCGTCCTACCGCCCGCTGTCGTTGTCGTCGCTGGCACTGTCCTCCTCGCCATTGTTGTTCGAGGGGGAGCTTTCGTTATTAGTGGAATTCTCCATGCAGCATCCTAAGCGGATTCATGAGCTCCCGAAGACCAGGCGCGAGCCGGTGGCGACGAAACTGGTGGGGGTGAAACAACCATGCAATCACCACCCCGAAGGCCAAGATCGCCGACTCGCTGGATCCACCTCGACAGCGACTCCACCGCATCATCGGATCCACGAGCTCGTCGCGATCAGCGCCAAGTTCTTCACGATCGACAGCAAGAAGACGCTCGTACTCGCATCGAGCGCCGACGAGAAGCGCGACGTCAATCCGACAAGCGTGCTGGGCCCTTTGTTGACATGCATGCACCAGGGGAACCAGGCGACTTGCCGTACGCGGTAGGTTGCCCTGCGTTCACCCGTGAGCTGCGGCAAGTCTAGTGGCCCAGCACGAAGAACTTCAAGCCAGACGTACCGGAGAAGTACGACGGCAAGACGCATCCGTCGGAGTTCCTCAGCATCTACACCATTGCGGTGCAGGCTGCTGGGGGATGGGACGACAAGATCCTTGCCAACTACTTCCCGCTGGTGCTCAAGCCCAACGTCAGATCCTGGCTCATGCACTTGCCGGATAACTCCATATCCTCCTGGGCTGATCTGTGCCATCAGTTTGTCCGTGCCTTCACAGGCGGCCACAAGACTCATGGCCAAGAGAGTGACCTTCATCTGCTCGCCCAGAAGGAAGGACAACCCCTGCGCAAGTACATTCAGAGATTCAGCAGCGTGCAGCACAACATCCCAGATGTCCACCCTGCCGCGGTGATCAGCGCGTTCCATTAGAACGTGCGAAACCGCAGGATGTGGGAGGAAATGGTGATGTGCAAGATTAGAGACGTCAGCGAGCTATATGCCCTGGCCGACAAGTGTGCGCGCGCTGAGGAAGGGAGGAGACTCCCCGGAGAGAACATAGGAGCAGGAGGATCTGACAGTGAGGATGCAGCCCCGGCAAGGAAAAATCGGCGGCGGAACAACATGAGGAAGAAAGGAAAAGAGGTGCTAGTTGTTGAGCAGTCCGGCAACGGTGGTGGCGCCAAGAAAGCCAAAGCTGGTGACTCTGGCAAGGAGGTTACCGCGGAGGTGGCGGTCGCTGACAAGCAGGACGGCACCAACAAGCAGTACTGCAAGATCCACCGCACCAAGGGCCACGATCTCCAGAGCTGCAAGAAAGTCGAGCAGCTTGTTGAGCAATAGAAAGCTGAATACGAGCGGCACGACAAGGAGAAGGCCCAGGAAGGTGCTAGAGGATCCGGCAAGAAACGTCCCGGCCGAGGAGGACGCCGCGGCAAGGCCAAGCAGCGGCAAGGAGACAGACCTCCTCGCGGCCGCGACAAGGATGAAGATGACGACGACAATGAAGACATGGATGATGAGGAGACTATGAGCAGGAGTTCCAGAAAGCCACAGAGGTC
This sequence comes from Triticum aestivum, assembly GCF_018294505.1. Taxonomy (NCBI): domain Eukaryota; kingdom Viridiplantae; phylum Streptophyta; class Magnoliopsida; order Poales; family Poaceae; genus Triticum; species Triticum aestivum. Next base: position 292,648,154 of record NC_057798.1, on the reverse strand, counting down.
CTGTGCGTTGACGACAGTGCTTCTCTGCATACTTCGCACCGCCAGCTCAAGCAGTGGGTGCGGGAAGTTAATGCAGGAGAACCACCCGTCGAGTCACGCAAGCCTCTGAAATGGTCCAGCACGCCTATCATCTTTGATATTGAGGACCACTCTGATCGCATAACTGCGGTCGGGTGCTTGCCGATGTTGGTTTCGCCAACTATCCGCAACCTCAAGGTCACTAAGATGTTAGTTGGCAGCGGGGCCGGCTTGAACCTGATCTCCTCCGTGGTGCTCCAGAAACTCCATATCCCTGACAGCGAGCTCGAAGAAACCGGCACATTTCAAGGAATCAACCCGGGAAGGAGCAAGCCGAAGGGAAAGATCATGTTGCCGGTAACATTTGGCAGCGAGCTGAACTTCAGGACTGAGAGGGTCACTTTGGACGTTGCTGATTTTCCATTACCCTACAATGGGATACTCGGCCGTCCAGCACTCTCCAAGTTCATGGCAGCCTCTCACTATGCCTACAACATGCTGAAGATGCCAGGCCCGATAAGTGTCATCTCTGTCCCTGGCGACAAGAAGGATGCTCTTATCTGTGCCGACAAGATCTACCGGGAAGCAACAGCCGCAACAGATCGCAAGTCACTTGCCGCTGAAGCTCCCGGGGGGGGAGAAGAAGACCAAGTCCGGCAAGAGCTCTGATGCCCACTCCGGCAAGCGCACCTCTTCGGAGTGCTGCGCTACCATCGAGGACGCACCATCGAGCTCCACCGGCAAGTGTAAGAAGGCAATGGCTGCTCCACCTGAGACCAAGAAGGTGTCCGCCAAGGAGGACGACACTGGTGGTACCTTCACCATCAGTGCCACTCTCGACCCCAAATAGGAAAGCGCGCTCGTTGCTTTCCTGCGGGCGAATGTCGACGTGTTTGCATGGCAACCGTCTGACATCCCCGGTGTTCCCAGGAAAGTAATTGAGCACCACCTTGCCGTCTGTCCTCATGCGCGGCCCGTCAAGCAGAAAGTTAGGAAACAGGCAGTGGCGTGCCAAGAATTCATCGCAGAAGAAATCAAGAAGTTGGAAGCAGCAGGCCTTGTCAGAGGAGTGCTCCATCCTACGTGGTTGGCCAATCCTGTGGTCGTGCGCAAGGCTAACGGAAAATGGAGGCTTTGTATCGACTTTACCGACGTCAATAAAGCTTGTCCCAAAGAACCATTTCCCTTGCCGCGCATCGATCAGATTGTTGACTCCACGGCCGGATGTGATTTGCTCTCATTTCTTGATGCATACTCAGGATACCATCAGATCTTCATGGCAGAAGAGGATGAGGAGAAGACCGCATTCATCACCCCGTGTGGCACGTACTATTTCGTACGGATGCCTTTCGGTTTGAAGAATGCTGGTTCAACATTTGCAAGGGTAGTCCACCACGCTTTTGAGCCACAAATGCACAGAAATGTGGAAGCCTAGATGGATGACATAGTGGTCAAGAGCAAGGACAGGGCGACCCTGATTCAAGATTTGGACGAGACATTTGCAAATTTGCGCAAGATCAACCTCAAGCTTAATCCCGAGAAGTGCGTGTTTGGAGTCCCTTCCGGCAAGCTTCTCGGGTTCTTTGTGTCTCAACGCGGAATTGAAGCCAATCCCGACAAGATCAAGGCCATTGAGCAGATCGAAGCACCAAAGCGCGTCAAGGATGTACGAAGGCTTGCCGGTTGCGTGGCTGCTCTTAGCAGGTTTATCTCTAGATCTGCTGAGCGCGCCCTGCCATTTTTCAAAATATTGAAAAAGGCAGGTCCAATGGAATGGACTCCGGAAGCGGAGGCTGCGCTGCAGGACTTGAAGAGGTACCTGTCCTCCACTCCAACACTTGTCGCACCTAAGCCACAAGAGAAGTTGCTGCTGTATATAGCGGCAACCAATCAAGTGGTTAGTGCTGCGTTAGTGGCGGAGAGGGAGGCAGATGATGAGCCGGCAACCACGGCAGATGCATCCAGCGACAAGCAGGGGGCTTCGCCGACAAGCTCTGGTCCCGACAAGGATGGATCTGCGCAGGAGCATGACAAGATGCAAAAGAGAATGGTACAGCGCCCAGTTTACTTTGTCAGTTCCCTTCTGCAGGGGGCTAGATCAAGGTACTCTGGTGTGCAGAAATTGCTTTTCGGCCTTCTCATGGCCTCGAGAAAGCTGCGCCATTACTTCCAAGCGCATGAGATCACAGTCGTCACTCGTTTTCCGCTGAAGAGGATACTGCAAAATCCAGAAGCAACAGGCAGGATTGTCGAGTGGGCACTGGAACTGTCAAGCTTTGGCCTCAAGTTTGAAAGTACGTCAACTATCCAAAGCAGAGCATTGGCAGAGTTTATAGCAGAGTGGACGCCAACACAAGATGAAGAAATTCCAGAGACGAGCATCCCCGTCAAGGAGGCGAGCAAAGAGTGGCTGATGTACTTTGATGGTGCCTTCTCGCTGCAAGGCGCCGGTGCGGGCGTGCTGCTTGTCGCACCCACCGGAGAGCACCTCAAGTACGTAGTCCAGATGCACTTTCCCAAGGAGCAAGCAACCAACAATACTGCAGAGTATGAAGGATTGCTTGCCGGTCTCAGGATCGCAGCAGACCTTGGGATCAAGAAGCTCATTGTCAGGGGTGACTCACAGCTTGTCGTCCGCCAAGTGAACAAGAACTATCAGAGTCCATTGATGGAAGCATATGTTGATGAAGTGAGAAAGCTAGAAGAGCACTTGACGGCCTACAGATGGAACATGTTCCGAGAGCTCAGAATGACATTGCTGATGGCCTGTCGAAGTGCGCCGCACTAAAGTTACCTGTGGAACCAGGGATCTTTGTGCTCAGGCTGACTCAACCGTCCGTAACGCCATCAACTGGACAGAACAAGAAGAGGAAGTTGATTTCTGGTGACTATTTTCCGGCAGAGCTCCCTGAAGCCGCCGTCAAGAAGGTCCCCAAGATCAACGCCAAGGATGCTGAGGAGCAATCTGCTCCGGCAAGCCTTATGGTTTGTTCCGTCGCAGCAGACGCTCCGACAAGCTTTGCTCCGGCAAGCTTGCCGGGGAACATCAAGCTCCGGCTGAGCCGCAGGTTCTCGCCGTAGAAGCGGATGTTCCCGCAGCAGCAGATGTGCCTTTAGTCCTTGTTGTCGAGCCACAAGCTCCAGCATGGGCACAGCAGATTGTCCATTTCCTTCAGACAGGAGAACTTCCCGAAGAGCAAGAAGAAGCGGAAAAAGTAGCCCGGCAGTCAAGTATGTACCAGTTTGTCGATAGCATACTGTACAGAAGAAGACTCAACGGTGTGAAATTGAAGTGTATTTGCCGGGAAGACGGACAAAAGCTGTTGGCAGAGATACATGGAGGCATATGTGGCCACCACATTGGCGCAAGAGCACTTGCCGGCAAAGCTTTCCGGCAAGGTTTCTTTTGGCCGACAGCCCTCCAGGATGCAACTGCACAAGTAACCAAGTGTGAAGCGTGCCAGTTCCATTCCAAGCGGATACACCAGCCAGCTCAAGCTCTCCAGACGATCCCTTTATCCTGGCCATTTTCGGTCTGGGGGCTCGATATCATCGGCCCCTTTCCCCGAGCTGTCGGGGGCTTTGAGTACTTGTACGTTGCAATCGACAAGTTCACAAAGTGGCCGGAAGTGGAACCAGTGAGGAAGGTGACAGCACAGTCAGCAATCAAGTTCTTTAGGTCGATTGTTTGCCATTTCGGAATCCCTAACAGGATCATCACCGACAACGGCACGCAATTCACGAGCCGCACCTTCATGCAGTACGTCCAAGATCTTGGCGCCAAGATCTGCTTCGCTTCTGTTGCTCATCTGAGAAGCAACGGTCAAGCGGAGAGGGCAAATGCTGAAGTGCTGCGCGGGCTCAAGACCAGAACTTTCGATAGGCTGCACAAGTGCGGAAGGAACTGGATCGAGGAGCTGCCGGTGGTTCTTTGGTCGATTAGGACGACGCCAAATCGAGCCACTGGCCAGACACCTTTCGCTCTAGTCTATGGAGCGAGGCAGTTCTCCCCACGGAACTCGTATACGGGTCACCTCGAGTGCTCGCTTATGATGAGCTTGAGCAAGAGCAGCTGCGACAAGATGACGCGCTGCTCCTTGAGGAAGATCGTCTTCAGGCTGCTGTACGAGCTGCTCGATACCAGCAAGCTTTGCGCCGCTACCATAGCCGCAAAGTTAAAGCCAGAAGCTTCGAGGAAGGCGACCTTGTTCTTCGGCGCGTTCAGTCCGCCAAGAATTCCAACAAGTTGACGCCGAAGTGGGAAGGCCCTTATCGGGTGAAACGAGTCACTAGGCCCGGCGCTGTCCGCCTTGAGACCGAAGATGGCATTCCGGTGAGCAACTCCTGGAACATTGAGCATCTTCGTAAGTTTTACCCATAGGGCGCGGTTGCCGGAACCTGTTCCGGCAACCACCTTTTGTACAAGTCTTGCCGATGTTGCATGTAATCCTTTGTACAAAGCCGGGCGCAGATCCCGTGCATAAGTAAAGCTCATGTGCTCCGCACATCTTGTCAATTTCATGCTTTTATTCATTTCTTGCATGCATTATCTGACACTTTGTGCAGCACCTACCCCCGGTAAGCAATAACGAGCCGTAAGGCTCCATATCGTTATTTTCTCTTCTTTCTTTTTCTCAAAGGAAGGAAGATTCCCTCGCGCACAAGTTTGCCGGGGGGGGAGGAGAAGATAATGATGTGGAACAGGCGTCGTTCAAGAAAGTTTCGCCTTGACGGAAACCTTGCCGGGAAGCAAACGACAGAAAAGCTAAGTTGCCAAAGTTTGAGCAATTAGTTTAAATTTTTAAGTTATCTTCCTTGAACGACCGTGCTTTGTATGGAAAACCTGTGCGCAGAGGAACCAACTCGTAGCTAGTTGCGCCCTTACTTTGTTTCGAGTCCGCTCAACAACTTAAGTGTGCTGCATCTAGTCGCGACAAGGTTTCTTGTCGGAAGCGGCACCGCCAGCAGGCTGCTGACGTCCCGCACTCAGCGCTCGCGGCTCGGGTGCCTGCGCCGACAAGTTCCCTAAAAGCGTAGGGTAAAAACATACAAAGGAAGGAATCTAGTAAAGGAAATAACGTAGCGATTGATACCAGAAATAGAGTTATATTACAAAATAACTTGTCGCAGATCTAACAGATTGATCTTATAATATGGCTAGCAGCGACAAGGAGAAAGAGAAAACGGGCGGCCTAGTCTACGCGATCGCCCTCAACCCTCTTGATCTCGCTCACCTTGTCCACAATGGGTGCGACAAGGGCCTTGAGCGCATCCAGATCGGCGTCAGGCGGCAAGGACTTGAGGACGTTGGTGAGGTTGAGGCCTGGGTTGCGGAAGGCCACCTTCATCAGCACCTTCTGGAGAGCCCCCGCGCAAATCCTGCGCGACTCGTCGGCCAGCTGCTTTGGGATCCTCTCCCGGAGTCGCTGGAGTGCCGTCGCCACGCCCTTGAAGAACAGGCTGAGCTTGGCGCTGGGTTGGAGATGCTCGTCGGAAGGATACCCAAAGTCCTCCATCCCCAACTGCGCCAGCTCCTCGTCGATGACTGCGGCGATATTCACCAGACCCTCGGTCCAATGCTCCACCGTCTCCCTAAATGAGTTCTGGGTAACAGCGATGCTCGCCAGCAGTGCCTTGTCGGCCTCGATCTTCTCCGACAAGGTCACTTCTCGCTCCCTGGCGGCGTCCAACGTCTGAGTCAACGTGGCCAGCTTCAGCTCGAGATCTGCCTTGGAATCCTTGGCGGCGCTGAGCTCCTTGCTCCTCTCTGCGAGAAGGCCTTGCAGCTCACCATGAGCGGCAGCATCCTTCTCACGCTCACGCTTGAGCGCAGCGAGCTCCTCGCCGCTCGCCCGGAGATCAGCCTCCAGCTGCGCTATCCTCACCTCCAGCTCTTTCTTGGCGGCCTCGGCAGCTGCGGCGGCGTCCTTTGCTTCCTTGAGCGCCCCGCCAATCGTTTGCTCACGCTCGGCAAGCTCCTCCTCGTAGCTGTCAAGGTTGGCCTTCCGCTGCACCAACTCGCCTTCTCGCGCGGACTGCTTCTCGGCAGCGAGCCTTTGCTCCTCCTCAGCTTCGGCCTTCTCGAGAAGGAAGGTTGTACGCTCCTCGGCGAGTCGCTCCCGCTCCTGTGCCAGGGACCAGAGAGCTTCTTGATTGAGGCCCCGGAGCTTCTCCGCGCGTTTCTCCATATCGACTCCCGCCTTCACGACAAGTGCTTCCCGGGAGGCCAGCTTGGCTTGTCGTGCGCGGTAGAGTGACAGCAGCTTCCGCAGCAGCTGCTCCTCCTCAGGCTCGCCACTGCTGCTGCTTGGTGCATCGACCAACGACAGCCCGGCGGAGGCGAGCAGCTCCTCATCGAAAGCTTCTCCCTCGACCGGCGCCCTAGAGCTCGACGCCCAGGGAAGCTTGATGAAGATACCGTCGCCGGCCTTCAAGTAGGCGTCGGGCAGGGGCTCTTCGAAGCCTGGCTCCGCGGCAGCGGCGGAGGGATCGGCGGTCGGCGCAGCGCCTGGCGCTCTTGCGGCCTCAGGGCCGTCAGTGCGATCGGCCGACCCCTCGCCAGCCTCTGCGGCGGCAGCCTTGGCGGCCTCTTCGCCGGCGGGATCATCAGCACCGGCCCTTTCTTCGTTGACGGCGGCATCGTCGTTGCTGCCACGCGCGCCTTCCTCGCCGGCGTCCTCAGTCTCTATTGGCTCCGCAGCAGATGGATCTGAAGAACGAAGAAGGGAGAAAATTCAAGCAAAAACCCAAGAAAGGAAATTCAGAAGAAAAAGAGCCCAAGGGAAGTTTTCAGGCAAGGAGATAACCTGTGCTAGGATCTGCGGTCGCGGTCTCGACCGCCGGAGGATCACTGGTGCCATCCCTTGCAGGAGAACTGTCCATTGCCGGGGAGTCCTCCCTTGCCGGAGAGCGCTCCCTTGCCGGGGACTCCTCCCTTGGTGGCGTAGTTGAAGCGGATGGCACTTCGGGGGCGGCTTCCGGGCCCTCCTAGTGAGGCTGTTCTGCTCCTACACAAATCAACAAGCAAAATATCAGTAGAGAAAAAAGCACCCATGCGCGCCCGACAGCAGGAAGTAAACTACAAACTTACGCTGGGGGCTGCGCTGGGGGCTGCTTTGGGGAGTGGCTGCAGGGTCCATCAAGGTGGTCTCAGACACACCACCTGCTGACACGGTGGGATCATCTTCGATGACAATCACCGGGTCCTTGGCTCTCTTCGCCGCTCTCTGGGCCAGCGTCCTGAAAAGGAATGGATTCAGATCGAAGCAAGTCAGATACAAGACAAAAACAACAAGAATTGAAGAGCTACAAGAGCACCAAAGAAACTTACTCTTCTTCCTCCTCGTCGGAGCTGAGCGCGGAGAGATCGAAGTCCGGCTCCCCTCCGGTGCGGCGAGGCGGAGGAGTAGGATCCCTTGCCCGCTTGGCGGGAGCGGCGGCGGTGGACCGGGAAGATCCCGCTCTAGTTGCCGCAGTAGCGTGAGGCGCTCCCGCAGAAACATTGCTTGCCGCGGTAGAGCGTGTCGCGTGGCTCGGCGGCTGTTGACCCGTCTGCCGCCCCGCTACGTCAGCAGCCCTGCGAAGACGCCTTCTTGGCGGGGCCGGGGGCTCCGCCTGTGGCAAGCTGTCTGAAGGCTCGGGCTCTTCCTCGCCGGCCTCGCTCGGCTCGGCCTCCGGGCCGGAAAGATCTTCCTCACCAGCAAACTCCTCGTGCTCGGTAAGGCTTGCCGCCTCTGCCGCCTCTGCCTCCTCTACGGTGAACCCGAACGCGCCCGCGGCAGCTGCCGCCGCAGCCTCCTCCGTCCTGGTGGCGATGCGCTGTAGCTCCGCGTCGGTGGTGTCGCGGGTGAGGCTCTTCTGCTCGTCGGCGTGGACCGGCACTTCTTCCAAGTTGTCGAAGAACGCCCGCACGACGTCATCCGCAGGATCTTGCCAAGTTGGAACGATTCCGTGGGAATCGCACAACGGCATCATGGCGCGGATCCGGTCAAGCGATGAATTATTGCACAATGGAACGACGCTCCTCGGCAAAACGAATGGGTGCTGGGGGTCGCGTTTGAACAGCTCCAGAAGCATTGCATCCAACTCCAGGACGGTGAAGTTGTAGTTGAGGCCCGGACGCAGCCGCATTATATCCGCCGAGTTCTTGAACTCCCAGGCGGGTCTCCCCCTCTCCTGCAGGGGGCGATGCAGCATCGAAGGAAATCTGCGCCGTCGGCGCCTATAGTGAGCCCGGCAAGCCTAAGGCGAAGGATTCGGGTGACGGCGATCTTCAATCTATCGTCTTCCACGTTGCTCCAATCGTTGCCGCTCACGATTGGGGCTTGGCGCAGAGCAGTGAACGGCTGCGGGTTCTCCTCGACGATCCAGCACCACTCCGCTCTCCACTCCTCCCATTTGCTACGAAGTTCACCCTCCAGATACGCTTCCTTCTTGCCGACCCTCGAGATCCAGGCGATCCCTCCGGCAAGCGGCTCTCCTCTCTCGACCCGAGGCATGAAGAAGTGGCGGAAAAGGGCTACATTGGGGTGGACTCCGACAAAGTTTTCGCACAAATGTGCGAAAACTGCCATGGTCAGAATGGCCTTGGGGGTGAAATCAAGGAGGCGGAGCCCGTAGGTGTTCATTATGTCGCAGAAGAACTCCGAGAAGGGCGGGCAGAGCCCGCAATAGAAGAACAGCGCGAAGAATGGGTACCCGTTTGGAGCCAGTTCCGAAGCGGCGGCCGGGAGTACCCTCGTGTGCGGATGCGCTCGCGTCTCCGTCGACCAGAAGAGGTAGTAGTACTCCCTCAGCTCCTGCGCATCGAGCTGAGGGGAGAAGATCGCCCGCTCCTTCCGCAGCGCCGCGAGCCGCTGCGCCTCGGCCGACTTCACACCCTTCCCCTTGTCGGCTTTCGGAGCCATGGCGGAAGTGGTGGGGGAGGTCGACGGCGTTGGTGATGCTGGTGGCAATGGGGGGCGGAGCGCTGCTCTCTCTCAGCTTGGAGAAGAAGGGGGGAGCGGCGGAGGTTTGCGAAGATGGAGTAGTAGCAACCAGCGGGGGGGGGGGACGAACTGCCCCTGTTTCCCCTGCTTATAAAGAGGGAGGGGGCGGACGTTTCGCCCTTCCGAATAAAGAATCCACCCACGATCTCTCCCACGAGGCCGCATTCGACGCATGCCGTTAGGGAGGGTGCGGTGGATACGGAGTCAGATTCGGCGTGGCCCAGGCCGCGTGTGCCCGTGCCCTGTTTTGGGCCTGGCCCAACAGCGCTCGGCACCGTGTGTGGCCCAGGCCCGGGGGCTCCTATCGGTGTACTAGAGTAGGGGTACCTTAGTATCCCGAACTTGTGCACGGGCAGTTGCAGCGCCCCGCGGCAAGGCTTGCCGGGCGACCGCCAAGGTCCTCCGTGGTTCCCTTGGAGCCATTCAAGAACAAAGTATTTAAGCTCAGGAGACAAGGCCCCGGCAAGAGGAGCTTGCCGGGAAGGCCAACCAAGGCATCCCAAGGAACTTGCCGCGATGCGCCACGCATCCCGGCAAGGCAACAAGGCCCCGGCAAGAGGAGCTTGCCGGGAAGACCAACCAAGGCATATCAGGGCCCGGTGAGCGACAAGCTTCTGGACCCGACAAGACAACGGCCGCGGCAAGGCGCTTGCCGCGGCAGGCGGCCACTCTGTGCCCACGCTCCAGCGCATCCACCAACGTGTCGCTCTGGGGGCCTTTCCAGGCGCGCGTGGCGGGAGGCTGTGCAGCCAGCGGTGTGCGGTGGCATGCGAAGCTGACAAGATCGCCATCATGGCGAGCGGTGGCGCCCCTAACGGTCCTTTTCTGCACTGTTTGGGCGACACAGACGGGCATTTAATGCCCTTGTCCCCTGCCGTCAGGGTTAGGTAGGAAACACTGTACAAATAACTGTACCAACCACCTCGCTTTTTACATTTGTACCCTTGTTTACGTTGCCACCTGTCGGTGACCCCTTGAGCATATAAAAGGAGGCCCATGCGCAACGTAGAGGGGGTTTGACTCATTCGGAAACCAGAGAAACACATAGCTCTCTCGAGCAAGAACATAATAGAATCAGACAAGCAGCAGTAGGAGTATTATCTCTCCGGAGAGCTCCGAAGCTGGGTAAACTGCTCGTGTGCTTCGCCTCGATCTGCTCTTCGTGCGACCTCCGCCCCCCGCCGAACCGAAAGGGGCTCAGTCCGCCGGCCCCATAGGTGTTCGTGGATCAGTTTCCCCGACATCTTCATCTTGACTCTCCGATAGAAACTTTGGGGCACTCTTTGAAGTACTTTGTGTTGGTTGAATAGATGAATCTGGGATTGTGTGATGCATATCGTAAAATCATGCCCACAGATACTTGAGGTGACAATGGAGTATCTAGGTGACATTAGGGTTTTGGTTGATTTGTATCTTAAGGTGTTATTCTAGTATGAACTCTATGATAGATTGAATGGAAAGAATAGCTTCATGTTATTTTACTACGGACTCTTGAATAGATAGAACAGAAAGGATAACTTTGAGGTGGTTTCGTACCCTGCCATAATCTCTTCATTTGTTCTCCGCTATTAGTGGCTTTGGAGTGACTCTTTGTTGCATGTTGAGGGATTGTTATATGATCCAGTTATTATTGTTGAGAGAACTTGCACTAGTGAAAGTATGAACCCTAGGCCTTGTTTCCTAGCATTGCAATACCGTTTGTGCTCACTTTTATCATTAGTTACCTTGCTGTTTTTATATTTTCAGATTACATAAACCTATATCTACTATCCATATTGCACTTGGAACACCATCTCTTCGCCGAACTAGTGCACCTATACAATTTACCGTTGTATTGGGTGTGTTGGGGACACAAGAGACTCTTTGTTATTTGGTTGCATGGTTGTTTGAGAGAGACCATCTTCATCCTAGGCCTCCTACGGATTGATAAACCTTAGGTCATCCACTTGAGGGAAATTTGCTACTGTCCTACAAACCTCTACACTTGGAGGCCCAACAACGTCTACAAGAAGAAGGTTGTGTAGTAGGCATCAAGCTCTTTTCTGGCGCTGTTGCCGGGGAGGTGAGTGCTTGAAGGTATATCTTTAGATCTTGCAATCGAATCTTTTTGTTTCTTGTTTTATCACTATTTTAGTTTATAAACGAAAACTACCAAAAAAATGGATTTGAGTTTGTCTCTTACGCTTCATCTTTTTAATATCTTTCGTCAGTTTGATGAAAAGGAAAATTGTGCTCAAATGCTAGAAGAAGAAATCTATAGAATGTTTGATACTAAATCTTTGTATGATGAGAATGATTGCAAAGTTGTTAGTATGAATTCCTTGAATATCCATGATGCTAATGATATGAAAAGCCACAAGCTTGGGGAAGTTATGTTTGATGAAGATGATATTTTTTGTCCCCCAAGTTTTGATGATCAAATTTATTATAATGAAAGCATGCCTCCTATTTATGATTATTATATTTATGAAAGTGGATTTGGAGAGGTCATGACTTTATTTAGTGATGAATCCACTATTTCGGAAGAGGTTCCAATTGATTATGAGAACAAAGTTGCTATATATGATGATTATTGTGATGACTTGTATGCTATTAAGAATAATGATAACCATGAAACTTGTCATCATTATTTTAGTTTTCAATTGGATTATGCTTCACATGATAGTTATTTTGTAGAGTTTGCTCCCACTACTATTCATGAGAAGAATTTGCTAATGTGGAGAGTAGTAAATTTTATATGCTTGTAGATCATGAAAAGAATGATTTATGTGTTGGTTATATTGTTGAATTAATTCATGATGCTACTGAAAATTATTATGAGGGAGGAACATATGCTTGTAGGAATTGGAATAATATCAAGTTTCCTCTCTCTATGTTGAAAATCTTGAAGTTATGCTCGTTTTGGCTTCCTATGCTAGTTGATTATTGTTCCCATAAGTTGTTTGCTCACAAAATCCCTATTCATAGGAAGTGGGTTAGACTTAGATGTGCTAGTCATATGCTTCGTGATGCTCCCGTTATGTTTCAATTATTATCTTTTATGTGAGCATCATTGTCATCATCATGCCTAGCTAGAAAGGCATTAAAAAAAGCGCTTGTTGGGAGACAAGCCAATATTTATCCTTACAATTTTTGTGTGATCACATGATTATGCTACTGTAGTAATCATGTTTTATAGCTTTTGTTTCAATAAAGTGCCAAGTAAGACCTTTAGGATAGCTTACGGTGATAGTTGTGTTGATCCTGCTGAGAATCAGAAATTTGTGCACCCAGTAATTTAGTTTTGATAATTCACAGCAACATGATTCTGATCTTATTATTTTTTCTATGGATTAGTACACAAATTTCTAAGGACTTCCTAATTTGTTAGGATTTTTGAACTTCCATAAGTATAAGTTTGATATAGATTACTACAGACTGTTCTGTTTTTTGACAGATTCTGTTTTCTATGTGTTGTTTGCTTATTTTGATGAATCTATGAGTAGTATCGGAGGGTATGAACCATAGAGAAGTTGGAATACAGTAGATATTACACCAATATGAATTTAGAATGAGTTAATTACAGTACATAAGTGGTTGTTTTATTTTCTTATACTAATGGAGCTTACGAGTTTTCTGTTGAGTTTTGTGTTGTGGAGTTTTCAAGTTTTGGGTAAGATTCGATGGACTATGGAATTAGGAGTGGCAAGAGCCTAAGCTTGGGGATTCCCAAGGCACCCCAAGGCAATATTCAAGGACAACCAAGAGCCTAAGCTTGGGGATGCCCCGGAAGGCATCCCCTCTTTCGTCTTCGTTCATCGGTAACTTTACTTGGAGCTATATTTTTATTCACCACATGATATGTGTTTTGCTTGGAGCGTCATTTTCTCTTGTTAGTATTTGATTTATGTTATTTAGAATAATGTTTTGCATCTTTATTTTCAATAAAAATGTCAAGGATGGCCTTTACCATGCTTATTTTGCTAGTATACATGTTGCTGTTTGAAAACAGAAAGTTTACCTCTGTTGCAAAAATTCCCTAGAAAAGTCAGAAAATGATATATTGTTGAAGCTTTTTGAATACTGAGCTCTGATAAATCTTATACAGCTTAGTATTTTTCTCATAATTTTTGGAGTTAGGGAAGTATGATGAATCTTGCATTCTTTACAGACTATACTGTTTTGGCAGATTGCTGTTATGTTTGCATTGTTTGCATATGTTTGCTTGTTTAATGATTCTATTTGAGGATAAGAGTATTAAATATGCAGATGCATTTATTATGCAATGTTGAATAATAATTTTAGTGATTTGTTACAGTAGAAAATGATAAGGTTTTGCATTGGTTTATACTAACCTATTTCACGAGTTCTTGTTGAGTTCGGTGTGGATGAAGCTTTTGATCAATAGAGAAACCGTGATATGAGAGGAATTAAGGAGACACAAAAGCTCAAGCTTGGGGATGCCCAAGGCACCCCAAGATAATATTTCAAGAAGTCTCAAGCATCTAATCTTGGGGATGCCCCGGTAGGCATCCCACGTTTCTTCTTCAACAACTATCGGTTAGTATCGGTTGAGCCTAAGCTTTTGCTTCTTCACATGAGTTGTGCTATCCTTGCAATGTCATTTTATTTTGTTTTGCTTGCTGTTTGAATACAATTCCAAGATCTGAAATTCATAATTGAGAGAGAGTCTTCACATAGTTACATATTTTAGCAACTCATTGATCTTCACTTATATCTTTTTGGAGTAGTATTTCATTTACTCGTGTGCTCACTTATATCCTACGAGTAAATGGTTGAATGAGTTGAATGTCATAAATCTGAAATTATATATGTCTCATTTGCTTATCCCATGGGGAGTAGTGACTTCACATCTAAGAAGTAGAGGTTGTAAATCTATTGAAGGTTAGCAAGCATTGTATTGGTCATTTGAACAATTCATGAAAGAATATTGAAGGAAGAGAGATTTCACATATAGATATACTATCCTAGACATCTTTTATAATTGTGAGCACTCATTAAGTATGACATGCTAAAGAGTTGATGTTGGACAAGGAACACAACATAATGGGTTATGTTTTCTCACATCTCAGTTAAAGTATATTGTCATGGATCATTCAAACATGTTGAGCTTGCCTTTCCCCCTCATGCTAGCCAACATTCCTTGCACCAAGTAGAGATACTACTTGTGCTTCCAAATATCCTTAAACCTAGTTTTTGCCATGAGAGTCCACCATACCTACCTATGGATTGAGTAAGCTCCTTCAAGTAAGTTGTCATCGGTGGAAGCAATAAAAATTGCTCTCTAAATATGTATGATCTATTAGTGTGAAGAAAATAAGCTTTATACGATCTTGTTATGGAAGCAATAAAAGCGACGGACTGCATAATAAAGGTCCATATACAAGTGGCAATATAAAGTGACGTTCTTTTGCCTTAAGATTTTGTGCATCCAACCATAAAAGCGCATGACAACCTCTGCTTCCCTCTGCGAAGGGCCTATCTTTTACTTTATGCAAGAGTCAAGGTGATCGTCACCTTTCCCTTTTTCATTTTATCCTTTAGCAAGCACCTCGTGTTGGAAAGATCCTGATATATATATCCAATTGGGTGTAAGTTAGCATGAACTATTATTATTGACATCACCCAAAGGTGAATACGTTGGGAGGCAACACTATAAGCCCCTATCTTTCTTAGTGTCCGATTAAAACTCCATAACCATAAGTATTGCATGAGTGTTAGCTATTGTAGCAGACTATATGATAGTTGAGTATGTGGAGTTTGCTAAATCAAAGCTCTGACATAGACCCTTCCTGAAAATAGGATGAATTGCAATTGTTTGATGACTAAGAATGAAGTTTTCTAGTTTTCAAGAAAGTTTATGGTCTATGCTTTAACATGTGAATAGCTTGTTACTAGTTCGTGAGAAGTTTTATGAGATGAACTACTATTATGACATATAATCATGCTAGAAAAGGTGATTGAAATTATCATTGATCAAACTTGTGCACTTTATAGCATTCAAACTTCATAAATTCTTTCTTTTATCATTTACCTACTCGAGGACGAGCAGGAATTAAGCTTGGGGATGCTGATACGTCTCCAACGTATCTATAACTTATGAAGCATTCATGCTATTTTATTATCTGTTTTGAATGACTATGGGCTTTATTATACACTTTTATATTACTTTTGGGACTAACCTATTAATCGGAGGCCCAACCCATATTGTTGTTTTATTGTCTGTTTCAGTATTTCGAAGAAAAGGAATATCAAACGGAGTCCAAATGGAATGAAACCTTCGGGAGCGTGATTTTTGGAAAGGATATGATCCGGGAGACTTGGAGTTCAAGCCAGGGAAGGTTCGAGGAAGCCAGGAGATAGGAGGGCGCACCCACACCCCTGGGCGCGCCCCCTGTCTACTTGGCCCCTCGAGGCTCCCCAGACCGACTTCTTTCGCCTATATAAGTCCACGTACCCAAAAAACATCGAATATGAAGATATATCGGGAGTTCCGCCGCCGCAAGCCTCTGTAGCCACCAAAAAACTCTCGGGAGCCTGTTCTGGCACCCTGCCAGAGGGGGGATCCCTCACCGGTGGCCATCTTCATCATCCCGGTGCTATCCATGACGAGGAGGGAGTAGTTCACCCTTGGGGCTGAGGGTATGTACCAGTAGCTATGTGTTTGATCTCTCTCTCTCTCTCGTGTTCTCTCTATGGCACAATCTTGATCTATCGCAAGCTTTGCTATTATAGTTGGATCTTATGATGTTTCTCCCCCTCTACTCTCTTGTAATGGATTGAGTTTTCCCTTTGAAGTTATCTTATCGGATTGAGTCTTTAAGGATTTGAGAACACTTGATGTATTTCTTGCCGTCCTTATATGTGGTGACAATGGGATATCACGTGATCCACTTGATGTATGTTTTGGTGATCAACTTGGGGTTCCGCCCATGAACCTATGCATAGGGGTTGGCACATGTTTTCGTCTTGACTCTCCGGTAAAAACTTTGGGGCACTCTTTGAAGTACTTTGTGTTGGTTGAATAGATGAATCTAGGATTGTGTGATGCATATCATTTAATCATGCCCACGGATACTTGAGGTGACAATGGAGTATCTAGGTGACATTAGGGTTTTGGTTGATTTGTATCTTAACGTGTTATTCTAGTATGAACTCTATGATAGATTGAACGGAAAGAATAGCTTGATGTTATTTTACTACGGACTCTTTAATAGATAGAACAGAAAGGATAACTTTGAGGTGGTTTCGTACCCTACCATAATCTCTTCGTTTGTTCTCCGCTATTAGTGGCTTTGGAGTGACTCTTTGTTGCATGTTGAGGGATTGTTATATGATCCAATTATGTTATTATTGTTGAGGGAACTTGCACTAGTGAAATTATGAACACTAGGCCTTGTTTCCTAGCATTGCAATACCGTTTGTGCTCACTTTTATCATTAGTTACCTTGCTGTTTTTATATTTTCAGATTACAAAAACCTATATCTACTATCCATATTGCACTTGTATCACCATCTCTTTGCCGAACTAGTGCACCTATACAATTTACCATTGTATTGGGTGTGTTGGGGACACAAGAGACTCTTTGTTATTTGGTTGCAGGGTTGTTTGAGAGAGACCATCTTCATCATACGCCTCCTATGGATTGGTAAACCTTAGGTCATCCACTTGAGGGAAATTTGCTACTGTCCTACAAACCTCTGCACTTGGAGGCCCAACAACGAAGAAGAAGGTTGTGTAGTAGACACCAGGCACCTCCCCCAAGCTTGGCAGTTGCCAAGGGGAATGCCCATACCCATGTGTTTATGTCTCCTTGTTCGGAGGTGATGAAGGTGGTGTTGATGATGGATAGTCGCACATCGAGCGTACGAGTTCCTCCAGTTTGCGGATAATGCCCATGAGTGCGGTGATATGATCCTTCAACAAAATATTTTCACGAGTGAGATACTTGTTTTGTATGTGAGCTAGTTCAATCATCTTGAAAGCTTCAATCTCAGCTGGGGTAAGAAGATTTTGATGAGGTTGAAGGATGTCTTCTTCTTCTGCCGCCGGATCTTGATCCTCCATGAACTTCTTGACCCCATCATCCTTGTTGATCTCCCCGAGTACTTCTCTCTTCAGCTTTATCTTCATTAGCCAAGCATCGTTGCCTTCGTTGTTGGAGGAGGGTGACGACATGATGCTTGGACTTGACAAATCTGATAGAAAATAGCTCGAAACAAAGACAGAGGATATTTGCGTGATACGGTGGTCAAAACCTTTGGGAGATTATATAATGAATTTTACCGACCAAAAGAAGTATCGTGCAAGAAAACGGAGTCCGGAGAGCACACAAGGTGCCCACGAGGCAGGGGGCGCGTCCTCCACCCTCGTGGATGCCTCGTGTCCTCCCCGGACTACTTCTTATTTTTCCTGTTTTCTTAAATATTCCAAAATGGAGGAAAATTGCCACTAGAACTGTTTTGGAGTCAGTTTACTTACCATACCACATACCTATTCCTTTTTGGAGTCTGAGACGTTCTGCAAAGTGTCCCTTATGTATTCCTCTGGGGTCACAGTTTCAATAACATTAGTTTCAACATTTATAGGATTACCTGAGATATAATGTTTGATTCTTTGACTGTACACCACCTTCGGGTTTGTGCCTTTGAAGTTGTTCATTTTTATGGCACCGGAATGATAGACCTCCTCGATAACGTAAGGACCTTCCCATTTGGAGAGAAGTTTTCCTGCAAAAAATCTTAAATGAGAGTTGATGAGCAACACATAATCACCTACATTAAACTCATGCTTTTGTATCCTTTTGTCATGCCATCTTTTAACTTTTTCTTTAAATAGTTTGGCATTCTCATAGGCTTGAGTTCTCCATTCATCAACTGAGTTAATGTCAAATAACCTCTTCTCACCGGCAAGTTTGAAATCATAATTGAGCTCTTTAATGGCCCAATATGCCTTATGTTCTAGTTTGAGAGGTAAGTGACATGCTTTTCCATAAACCATTTTATATGGAGACATACCCATAGGATTCTTATATGCAGTTCTATAAGCTCAGAATGCATAATCAAGTTTCTTGGACCAATTCTTTCTAGATCTATTAACAGTCTTCTGCAAAATTAATTTGAGCTCTCTGTTACTCAGTTCTACTTGACCACTAGACTGTGGGTGATATGGAGATGCAATTCTATGATTAACATCATACTTATCAAGCATTTTACGAAAAGCACCATGAATAAAATGTGAACCACCATCAGTCATTAAGTATCTAGGGACTCCAAACCTCGGAAAAATAACTTCTTTAAGCATCTTAATAGAGGTGTTATGATCGGCACTACTAGTTGGAATAGCTTCTACCCACTTAGTAACGTAATCAATAGCAACTAAAATATGGGTATACCCATTAGAGGAAGGAAACGGTCCCATATAATCAAAGCCCCGAACATCAAATGGTTCAATAACAAGAGAATAATTCATAGGCATTTCTTGACGCCTACTAATATTACCTATTCTTGGACATTCATCACAATACAAGACAAACTTACGGGCATCTTTGAAGAGAGTAGGCCAATAAAAACCGGATTGCAATACCTTATGTGCAGTTCTGTCTCCAACGTGGTGTCCTCCATAAGCCTCGGAGTGCCACTTGCGTATGATCTGTTCCTATTCATGCTCAGGTACACAATGTCTAATAACACCATCTACTCTTTCTTTATAAAGGTGTGGGTCATCCCAGAAGTAATGTCTTAAATCATAGAAAAACTTTTTCTTTTGCTGGTATGCGAAACTAGGTGGTATAAATTTAGCAACAATGTAATTAGCATAATCAGCATACCATGGAGCAGTACGAGAAGCATTTATGAAAGCTAATTGTTCATCAGGAAGCTATCATCAATAGGTAGTGGGTCATCAAGAATATGCAAATCAAATTCTTGTAGAAAGAGAACCCATCTAACCTAGACAAGTTGTCTGCAACGGGGTTCTCAGCTCCCTTTCTATCAATAATATGCAAATCAAATTCTTGTAGAAAGAGAACCCATCTAATAAGTCTAGGTTTAGCATCTTTCTTTTCCATAAGATATTTAATAGCAGCATGATCCGTGTGAACATTTACTTTAGAGTCAACAATATAAGGTCTAAACTTATCACAAGAAAATACAACTGCTAAGAATTCTTTTTCAGTAGTAGCATAATTTTTCTAGGCACTGTCTAGAGTTTTACTAGCATATTGAATAACATTTAGTTTCTTATCAACTATTTGTCCTAGAACAGCACCTACAGCATAATCACTAGCATCGCACATAATTTCAAAGGGTACATTCCAATAGGGTGGCTGAACAATAGGTGTAGAAATCAAAGCTTTCTAAAGTATTTCAAATGCTTCTACACAATCATCCTCGAAGAAAAAAGGAATATATTTTTGTAAGAGATTAGACAGAGGCCTAGAAAGTTTTGAGAAGTCCTTAATAAACCTCCTATAAAAATCGGCATGACCAAGGAAACTTCTTATACCTTTGATGTCCTTAGGACACGGCATCTTTTCAATAGCATCAACTTTAGCCTTATCAACTTCAATACCTCTTTCAGAAATTTTATGCCCCAAGACAATGCCTTCATTAACCATAAAGTGGCACTTCTCCCAATTCAAGACAAGACTAGTATCTTCTTATCTCTGCAAAACTCGATCAAGGTTGCTCAAGCAATCATCAAAATAAGATCCATAAACAGAGAAATCATCCATGAAAACCTCACAAATATTTTCAAAAAAGTCAGAGAATATAGCCATCATGCATCTTTGAAAGGTAGAAGGTGCATTACATAAACCAAAAGGCATACGTCTATAAGCAAAAGTACTGGAAAGGTGCAATATCTCTAACAATCCCAACTGGTGAAATAGTATCTCTATTGGCAAGCATAATTGTAACATCTATTTCTTCTATCTCGGCAGGTGCAATATCATGCATAATTTCTTTGTATAAGGAATGTGGTATTGCACTAGCACTAGCACCCATATCACATAAGCCATGATAACAATGATCTCCTATTTAACAGAAATAACAGGCATGCCTACAACAGGTCCATGTTTATTCTTAGTATCGGGTCTAGCAATTCTAGCAGCATCATCACAGAAGTAAATAACATGCCTATCAATATCATCAGCCAAGAGATCTTTAACCATAGCCACACTAGGTTCAACTTTAATTTGCTCAGGTGGTGTAGGTGTTCTAGTATTACTCTTACGAACCACAGTTGAAGCTTTAGCATGATCCTTTATCCTAACAGGGAAAGGTGGTTTCTCAATATAGGTAGTAGGAACAACAGGATCATTATAAGTGATAGTCTTTTCTTCAACTTTAATAGGTGTAACTACTTTTACGTCAACGGGAGGATTATATTTAAACCACTTCCCCTGGGGAGGTCAACATGAGTAGCAAATATTCATAGAAAGAAGCTACTATCTCAGAGTCAAGTCCATATTTAGTGCTAAATTCACGAAAAGCATCGGTATCCATAAAAGATTTAACACATTCAAACTTAGGTGTCATACCTGACTCCTTACTTTCGTCGAGATACCAATCTTCAGAGTTGCATTTAATTCTTTCCAATAAATCCCATCTAAATTCAATTGTCTTCATCATAAAAGAACCAGTACAAGAAGTATCGAGCATGGAGCGGTTGTTGAGAGAAAGCCGAGCATATATTTTTTGAATAATTATTTCTCTTGAGAGCTCATGATTGGGGCATGAATATAACATTAACTTAAGCCTCCCCAAGCTTGAGCGATGCTTTCTCCTTCGCGAGGCAAAAAATTATATATATAATTACGATCATGATGAACAAGATGCATAGGATAAAATTTTTGGTGAAATTCCAATTTCAATCGGTTGTAGTTCCATGATCCCATATCATCACATAACCTATACCATGTCAATGCCTCTCCCTTCAAAGATAAAGGGAAGACCTACTTCTTGATAACATCGTTGGGCATACCTGCAAGCTTAAATAATCCACAAACTTCATCCACATAGATTAGGTGCAAGTCGGGATGCAATGTTCCATCTCCTGTAAAAGGATTAGCTAGCAGTTTCTCTATCATACCCGAAGCAATTTCAAAGTAAACATTTTCAGTAGGTTTAGTAGGTTGAGGAGCAACTCGTTGCTCTACTAGCCGGGGTGAAGATACCCTGAACAAGCCCCTCAAAGGATTATGTTCCATAGTAACAAGTGGCAGTAAATTTCAGCACACTATATAAATTCTTCCTTACCAAGTTCCACTTACCAAAGGCGCTTCACTACCCGGCAACGGCACCACAAAAGAGTCTTGATGACCCACATGTGTTGGGGATATATCGTAGTCCTTTCGATAAGTAAGAGTGTCGAACCCAACGAGGAGCAGAAGGAAATAACAAGCGGTTTTCAGTAAGGTATTCTTTGCAAGCACTGAAATTATCGGTAACTGATAGTTTTGTGATAAGGTAATTCGTAGCGGGTAACAAGTAATGAAAGTAAATAAGGTGCAGCAAGATGTCCCAATACTTTTTGTAGCAAAGGACAAGCCTGGACAAATTCTTATATGGAGAAAAGCGCTCCCGAGGACACATGGGAATTATCGTCAAGCTAGTTTTCATCACGCTCATATGATTCGCGTTCGGTACTTTGATAATTTGATATGTGGGTGGACCGGTGCTTGGGTACTACACTTTCTTGGACAAGCATCCTACTTATTATTAACCCCTATTGCAAGCATCCGCAACTACAAAAGAAGTATTAAGGAAAACCTAACCATAGCATGAAACATGTGGATCCAAATCATCCCCTTACGAAGCAACGCATAAACTAGGGTTTAAGCTTCTGTCACTCTAGCAACCCATCATCTACTTATAACTTCCGAATGCCTTCCTATAGGCCCAAACAATGGTGAAGTGTCATGTAGTCGATGTTCACATAACACCACTAGAGGAGAGACAACATACATCTCATCAAAATATCGAATGAATACCTAATTCACATGACTACTTATCGCAAGACTTCTCCCATGTCCTCAGGAACAAACGTAACTACTCACAAATCATATTCATGTTCATAATCAGAGGGGTATTACTATGCATAAAGGATCTGAACATATGATCTTCCACCGAATAAACCAACTAGCATCAACTACAAGGAGTAATCAACACTACTAGTGACCCACATGTACCAATCTGAGCATTTGGGACAAAGATTGGATACAAGAGATGAACTAGGGTTTGAGAGGAGATGGTGCTGGTGACGATGTTGATGGAGATTGACCCCCTCCCGATGAGAGGATCGATGGTGATGACGATGGTGATGATTTCCCACTCCGAGAGGGGTGTTTCCCCGGCAGAACAGCTCCGCCAGAGCCCTAGATTGGTTCCGCCAAGGTACCGCCTCGTGGCGGCGATGTCTCGTCCCGAAAGCTTGCTTATGATTTTTTTCGAGGGTAAAAGACTTCATATAGTAGAAGGTGGTCACCAGAAGGCCGCCAGGGGGCCCACGAGGCAGGGGGCGCGCCCAGGGGGTTAGGGCGCGCCCCCACCCTCGTGGACGGTGTGTGGCCCCCTCTGGTATTTCTTCCGCTCAGTATTTTTTATTAATTCCAAAAATGACTTTCGTGGAGTTTCAGGATTTTGGAGTTGTGCAGAATAGGTCTCTAATATTTGCTCCCTTTCTAGCCTAGAATTCCAGCTGCCGGCATTCTCCCTCTTCGAGTACATTGTAAAATAAGAGAGAATAGGCATAAGTATTGTGACATAACGTGTAATAACAGCCCATAATGCAATAAATATCGATATAAAAGCATGATGCAAAATGGACGTATCACATAGCAAGTGGAAGGAAGATACCAAGCAGGAGAAGGAGAAGAAGGTGAGTGTGGAAAGGCACCGTCCCTCTCCCCTTTTATAGAAGGGTAGGGCCGGGGCCTGGCTTCCCAGCTCAAAGGGCGGCCGCCCCTCATGGCCAATATGGCCTCCTGAAGCACAGGGAATCGGAACCGACCCACTCCTCGAATCAACAATGCCTGGTTTCCTACCTCGGCATTAATGCCCACGTCCTCCTCATCCATCGCCTGCCCTTCCCAGGGCATGGGGGACACATGGCGAAGCAGAAAGAAGCGTGAGGATAGGTGGGGCGACCTATTTTCACCCCGTGATCGTCGGGTGCGGCGCCATGCAGCCTGCGACCCGAGTCCACTTAGTAAATGAGTAGCGCACCTACAGATTCCCTCTTTTTAATAAGGGAAGCGCCAACCGCATCTTTACTATCGACTGCGGGATGATGCAAGCATGTTGAGGCCATCCCACGCACGACCCCCAAGTCACAAGCACGACGCAGGTCGTGGGGAAGCGCAACTGGCAGAAAGATCATGGCGATCCATCTCTGCCACTCCCACCCATGCACTGCTTTGGGCCTGGCCCAACTACGCCTTGTGCTTATGTGTGGCCCAGGCTCGGGGGCTCCTGTCGGTGTACAAAAGTATGGATACTTCTGCACCCCTTACTTGTGCACGGGCAGTCGCAGCCTCACCTACAACAGGGTTTGGCGAGGCAAAGGAAGATAAAACACAAAGACCAGGAAGACAGATACTCAAAGGAACAAGGAGCAGAAGGCGAGATGGACCTCCCCTGGCAACATCCTTACCGGGGCAACCCACACAGCACCAGCAGGCCCCTTGAAAGTGCGTTATGTCGACTAGAGGGGGGGTGATTAGGCGATTTTTAAGAATTCTTCACTGAGGAATTTAAGGGTGAGGAAATTCCTAAGCGAAGAACTACTTGCAGCGGAATAAGTACTCAAGTATAAGCAAAACAGACTAACAACATAGTCATCATGATGAAATGAAAGACAAACACAGAGTACCGAAAGCGTAAACACAGGATAAGCAGGATGAAGACCAACAGATTGAAGAATTAGGATTGAGGAAATAGAGAATGTCTTCAGTCAATGTCTTCAAGTAGTAATGATCAGGTACAACAACACATAATAAGGAAATGAAATGGTTTAGGAAATAGAACCAGTTGGCTTGGTGAAGATAATGATTTGGTAGACTAGTTCCAACTGTTGTTACAGTTGTATACCTGGTTGGAGCGGCTGAGTATTTAAACTCGAGGACACATAGTCCTAGACACACAGGCCTCACCATATTCTCCTTGAGCTAAGATCACACAGACCTCGCCCAACAGTAGTGGTAAGTCTTCACAGGTGACTTCCAAACCTTCATAGACTTGGTCACTCGGCAATCCACAATTCCTCTCAGACCATGACGCCTAACCGTCTAGAGGATACACAATCCTCAAAGGTAACAAGCATCGGTTCCACACAGGAACAATCTCTTCAGTGATGCTCAATCACTTTGGGGTTTTGTAGGTTTGGGTTTGGGATTTGGGTTTTCCTCACTTGATGATTTTCGCTCAAAGTCCTCGGAGGATGGGATGCTCTCAAATGACAAGTGTCAGGTTTCT
Organism: Triticum aestivum; assembly: GCF_018294505.1. NCBI lineage: Eukaryota > Viridiplantae > Streptophyta > Magnoliopsida > Poales > Poaceae > Triticum > Triticum aestivum. Next base: position 292,623,672 of record NC_057798.1, on the reverse strand, counting down.
CTCGGAGCAGCCAACCAGCTAGCGGTTGTAGGGGGCGGCTACTTATAGCCTAGGGAGCAGCCTGACATGATAAGACATAAATGCCCTTGGCAGACCGTTAGGTGGTAGGATATTTTGGAACAGCTGGCGCGCGGCACAGCAACGGTCGGATATTTGAGGTTCGAATTCCTCAGGGCTATCATGTTCCTCACTGTGTAGGCAATCCGCACTGGCGAATTCCTAACTCCTTAGTCAGAACAAATTCCTCAGAGACCAGAAGATCTCCGTCTCTATCACTGAAGAAATTGACTGAACTGATATGAGATTTCCAATGACTTCACTCGAAGGATTGGGTAGGTGTAGGATTTTGAGATGAGCATCACTTGGAAATCTCTTTCTTTAGTATTACCTCGACCCCCTTTAACAGTACGGTGTTTCCTATGACTCAAGAAAGAGAAAATGAAACTACGAAAACAAAAGTTTTCATGCTTCAGATTCCTCGCATGAATATTGAGTCTTCATGGTCACACCAATTTCTTCACTTTCAAAGTCTTCAGGAGAACCAAAGTCTTCAGCCAAAGATATTCATTTTTAGGGGTCGACTTTCACTGTAAATATCAAACTCCTCATTGACTTATAGAGCCAGTGTACACTCACAAACATATTAGTCCCTTAACCTATAAGTCTTCAATACACCAAAATCACTAAGGGGCACTAGATGCACTTACAATCTCCCCCTTTTTGGTGATTGATGACAATATAGGTTAAGTTTTCAACGGGGATAAACATGTGAATTGAAAGTACTCAAAATTGAGGAATTTGATTGCAAGATATAGAAGAACTCCCCCTGAAGATGTGCATAGTGTGGTATTTTCTTTTGAAGCAATGCACATTTGAAGAGTAGAATCATGGAGAAACTCACCCTATATCTTGTAATTCATACACGCATTTAACATATGAAATGAAGAATTTGAATGCATGATAAAATGTGGTGGCTGATGTAATTCAGCATGCGTGCATAGGATTAATAATGAAATAGCATGCAGAAAAATGGAGCAAAAGTATCAGGTCACCATCGGACTTAAGTTTACAACTCGATCAACAAAAGCTTCAGAAGAGCAAGAGTTGCAACTTAAAATGACCAAAAGGGACGAAAAGTGAGGACTAACGCCCCTGAAGAATTTCTTCAAGAAGTCGATGGAGGAGCGCCACCGTTGTTGGGGTCATCGGTTGGAGTAGGGCCTGCTGAGTGTCGTCCAGATCTCCATTTTCATCAGTATCGTGGGACGAGGAATATGAACTGGGAACCAAAGGAGGAACTTCAACCTTCTTGAATTTCTTTGGTGGAGGCTTTTCCCAGCCGAAATCCTGCTTGAAGCCCATCTGCTTGAGATCCTCATCATCGTAAAGGTGAGACAATATGTCCCAGGTGCGATCAAACATTTCATTGAGGTAGTAGTGGTTCTTCTTCACTAAACTATAAGTGGCAGTCATATTGTGAAGAATGGTACCAAATTGGCGTTTCACCCATTTGTGATTGTGACCCACCTTTTGATGAAGACTGAGGAGAAGCTCATGATTAGTCATCACCCTTGGAGCTGTTGCCTGAGGACTTTGCTTTGAAGCATTTGTGGTAGAATCATGAGTGGCAGAATCATCATTGGTGGAGTATGAAGCAGCTTTGTGGAACTGTCCATCCAATGGTCGAATGCCCTCATCAATGACAGCAGTGGCCTTGCCCTTTTCATCAGCTGAGGAAAATGTCTGTTTGAGGACTTCAATCGGGGGGCAACAAGCTACCATGGTTGAGTGTATCAGCTTTGTAGTTTAGTGAAGACCTTGTTCTGAGGAATCTCATGATCTAGGGAGCGTAAGGCTTCAACTCAAACGGGGACATTGCGACGTTTGCCAGAGTCCTCATGAAGAAATCATGATAATTCACGGGAATACCGTGCATGATATTGAACAGCAGATTCTTCATGATGCCAACGACTTCTTCATCATTCGAGTCGTGGCCCTTGATTGGACTCAGTATCTTCATCAGAACACGATAGACTATCCTCGGCACATATTGCAATTCCTTCATGAGGAATTTGTTCCTTGAGGCTTGTGCAAGCTTCAATGGCTTCATCAGCACTTGCATGAAATGATCTGACAGCTCAGTTTCAGAATAGATCAGAAGCGCACCTTCTGGGGAAGGACTAACAGGCATGGCACGAAGCAATTCAGTTGTCGGTGCCTTGTAGTGTGTGTTATGTGTCATCCAGTCCAACACCCACGAGTTCACATCTTCAGCATTGCCTGTGATGTGCAGCGTCACATAGAATTGAAGAATGAGTTCTTCATCCCAATCGCATATGTCAGTGCAGAAATTGAGCAGGCCAGCATCATGAATGGCAGCAAGGACTGGCGTAAAGCAAGGCAGTGATTCCATATCCAAGTGAGGAATATGCTCATGGTCGAGGACTTTGTCTTTGTTGAACATCACTAAAGAGTAGCAATTAGCTTGGCTGGCAGTCTAGAATTGCTTCCTCCTCAGACGAGCAGAATCATAGGGATTATAGTCCATGAAGAATACATGCTCATTGAAGAAGGCATCAGCCTTGAACTTCGGAGTCTTCGAGAATGGACTCTTCGGCTATGGCTGAGGAGTATCGGTGATCTAAAGAATAACTTCTGGGACTTCAATTTCAAGAGCCGCAGACTGAGGAATATCAGCTTCTACTTCAATAGCATCCTAGGCCTCCATTTCTTCAGCAACATTTTCATTAGCACTAGTGGCTGGAATCTCTCCAGGAATGGAAGGGGTGGCATGAATTTCTTCAGAACCCATTTGAACTTCAGTTGGAGCTGGGGACTGAGAAATTTCTGGAGTGGTGTGAACAGAGGTGAGTTGGGGTGCTGACTCTCCCAAAAGTCATTATTCATCACGGGAGTGGTGCAGCCAATGTCCACATCCTCATCCACTTCCATTTCTTCAACGCCGGCCTCTTCAGCAGTAAACTGAGGCATTGGCGATGATACCGGAGGGGTTGAAGTGAAAGCTTCGACTTCTCTTTCTTCATCCATCTGCTCTGCGGAAGCAGCAGAGGGATCTTCTTCTGCAGATTCATCAGGAATCTGATATTCTTCGCCATGAGGAACAAGATCCTTAGATGGCATGCTTGCGAGAGGAACAACATCAATGGGATTCTCCAGTGAACTTGTCAAAATCATCGCCTTCTTGGGGGCCGAAGATTCTGAGGCAGCTGATGCCTTCCTCTTCTTCAAAGCAGCACGCTCCGCAACTTTGGTTTTGTTCACTTCTAGAGCAGAAGGAAGAATTGGACTTGGTGTTGGTGCGGGCGGAGCAGTGGCAGTGGGATCAATTTCTTCAGACACAACTGATGCAGTTGGCCTGTCTTGAGCAGTTTCTTCAGGCACAGCGACAGAGTCTTCAGCTGGCCTGGCAATTTCTTCAGGTGCAACACTAGTGGTTGCCCTAGCAGTTTCTTCAGAGGCTGGAATTTCTTTAGCATCCCTGGTGCTTGCAGTTTCATCAGCAGCCTGATTTTCATCAGCGGTGCTGGCAATTCCTTCCGTGGCTTGAGCACATGCTTCAGCCGGAGTGACTTCAATGCGCACAGGAGCAGCAGCACTTGAAGTGAATTTCTTCGTCAGCTTGATGAATTGGACCTTGGCACCCTTCCAATCAGCCTTGTAGGCTTCAAATTCTTTGCTGAGCTTTTTGATTTCAGCTTGCAATGCAAGGAGCTGCTCAGGCGAAAGACTGAGGACATTGTCCTTTAGGTAGCGCTGCTTCTTGTACTGCGCTTTCTTCACAGACCTGGCTTGGTCATACTTCCATTTTTCTTCAGCGATGAATGCCGTCACAATGTGAATTTGTCCAGGAGTGAGGCCCAAATCTGGCATTGGAGCATTGGCATCCTTGTGCCATAGATCGATGAAATCAAGGATCTTCTTCGGATCCAATAGTAGGGGCACGACACTTCCTTTGGCTCTAGCGGCCCACTGCTGTTTGTCCTTGATGATATCAGCAAGTTCATCATAATCAGCCTCATCATCAGATGAAATTTGAAAGACCACCTACTTTTTGTGAGGACTTGGTCTAGTTCCTCGTCCAGCAGTGGCCTTGATCTTCAGCAGAGTGGGACCGGTAGTTGAAGAATGAGCTAAAGAACTCGCTGAAGCTCCTGAGTCAATAGATATGTCAGAGGTCCTTTGGCACGTGGCGAGATGCACGGGTGCTGAGGACTTTGCCGGAGGAGCTGAGGGTTTTGAAGCCCGAGGAATTGTTGCAGTTTGAGGAACTAGGGAAGCTTGAGGAATTTTCCTCGGTGGCACCGAGGAAATTGGACATGAGGGCATTGCAGAAGAACTTGGCCGTGAGGGCATTGCAGAGGTTGGTGGTTTCTTGGCTGGTTTCTTAGTCATAGCCTTCTTACTCGAAGAAGCCTCAGCAGCGGCAGCGGCAGCAGCAGAATCCTCATTGAATTTCTTCACTGCTTCTTTGGCCTGCTTGGCCAATTTTGCTTATCGCCTGGCCCACTCATCCGCATAATCCTCACCATGTTTAAGGCTTGTTGGATTAGCTAGCTGGCCAGGTGCCAGAGGAGGTCTTGAGCACAGAGGGTTAAGAGCGAATTTCTTCATGTATTTGGGAGTAACATATCTGTACTCCCTCCACTCTCTTGCCCATCTCCTTTCTATCGTGTGAATGCGCACTTTGCGCTCATTCTTCGTCTCCCTGCCATATTTTGCCTCATTAGGCGTGATGTACCTTGCATAGATGTCCGCAGGGATCTTAAAGGCGGTATTTACTTCAAGCTTCTTTCCTCCTTTCTGAGGACCTTTACCATCAGCCATTTTCTTCAGCTGAGGAATTTGCACAATTGAGTTCTCTGAAGAAGTATGCATCTTTTCTTCGAGGAATGCTGTAAATGAGTTAAGTTGATGAGAACTTAGCGATTCAGTAGCTGACATGTGTACCTATGAACAGAGTATAGGTGCGAAGAATTTGGAGAGGTCATATGCGTTCTCAGAAGGTTTTGTAAAATTTGATGAAGTTTGAGGAAATTAACCCGATGTGTCTTGAAGAATTTCACTAAGTGTTCTTTGTCTTTGGTTCCAGAGTTGTGCGGATCGTGAGATTCACATAATTGAGGAATCATGAAGAAAAACTTCACTTAGAGAAACAGATCAAGACTGAAGATTTGTGCTAGGTGTTTAGAGTGTGGAGGTTGAAGAATAAACACCTTTTAAAGATTTGATGAAAATCATCAGTAGAATAAATGCGGTAAAAGAAACTTTTAATTAACCTTGATGAAGAACACGACGAACTAGAAGTTTAGATTTGGAAGTTCGTCGGCTCGAATCTTCCACGCCCTAACTTGGCGGAGGAAGACGTCTACGGCGGCGGCGGAGGGAAGATTTCCGCGGACGGCACGAGTACGACGGCGATGAGGTCGAGGCAGTGAAGCTCTTCCTCACCGGTGGTGATGGAGGTAGCGGAGGCGCTAGGTTTTGAGAAGCTCGAGCGAGGGAGTGAGTTTGACAGAGTAAAAGTGAAATGAGGAAGGGGAGGGGTATTTATAGCGGAGATGAATAACTGTTCGCCCGAAGAATTTGGACGAATGTGCCCCTGACCCTTCTCATTCGCGCGACATGTGTCACCCACATACTGAGAAGTGGAGATCGTGGGTGAATAGATACTTATACCGTGGAATGCGTAACGGTTTGAGCGGCAAAAGCCAAAAAATTTAGATAAGGATATTTTAAAGTGCAGTTCCCAATTTCTTCAGCTGACAAGGACACAGTGAAGAATTCGAACGAGTTTCAAATAGAACGCACATGAAGAATTTCTGAACAGACTGGGTTGAGTTTAGCATAGAGGGGGAAGGGTCCGATCACATTCACTTAGCAGAAAAAAACAAGTTGAAGAATTAGCAATAAGTGAATGTTGTAGAGGACATAAACTCATATATATATACCCGCTTGAAGACTAACTCAAATTTGTCCCCCTTTGTCATCAAATGACCAAAAGGGGATAATATGTTTGTGAGAAGTTCATATGAGGTCTTTTTGAAGAATTTGTGAAGATATACCCTGTTGATGATGTGGCACGCAGTATCAATTGCTTCAGGCCAGAAGCGCTCAGGTGTCTTGTATTCATCAAGCATAGTGCAAGCAATCTCAACAAGAGTCATGTTCTTGCCCTCCACGACGCCATTCTGCTGAGGAGTATAAGGAGCAGACAATTCACGAGTAATACCAAGCATATCGAGATATTTGTTGAGGCTAGTGTTCTTGAACTCGGTTCCATTATCACTCCTGATATGCTTGATCTTCACATCGAAGTTAGTGGAAGCCCTTGAGGAAAATCGTTTGAAGACTTCCTGCACTTCATTTTTGTAAGTGATGATATGCACCCATGTGTAACGAGAATAGTCATCAACTATGACAAAGCCATATAATGATGCAGAACTAGTGAACGTGGCATAATGAGTAGGGCCAAATAGATCCATATGAAGTAATTCAAAGGGACGAGAAGTGGTCATGATAGTCTTCGCGGGATGCTTGGCTCTGGTGATCTTTCCAGCCTCACAAGCCCCACAAAGATGATCTTTGAGGAATTTGACACCCTCGATGCCAATGATGTGCTTCTTCTTCGCGAGAGTATGCAAGTTCCTCATCCCAGCATGACCAAGTCATCAATGTCATAACCAGCATTCTGAAGCTTTTGCGAGTAGGCACGTGGTAGGCTATGGTCCTACAGAGAAATCAACAATATACAAGTCTCCTTTCCTAAAGCCTTCGAAGACATTGGAGTTGTCAGATTCCATTAGCACAAGGCAACGAATTGCCGAAGACAACAACCATATCAAGATCACAAAGCATTGAGACTGACATAAGATTGAATCCTAAGGACTCAACAAGCATGTCTTTGTCCATGTGTTTATCCTTTGAGATTGCAACCTTACCTAGACCCAATACCTTGCTCTTGCCTTTGCCAGCGTAGGTCATATTCTACAGATGAGATGGTGACAAATTAGTGTCCATCAGCAAGCTTCTGTCACCAGTCATGTGATTTGTACATCCACTATTGAGGACCCACTCAGTAGCTTTGGGTTGTTCATCCTGTAGATGAATTAGTGCAACTTACGAACTCATATACTTCATCACTGAAGAATATGATATCAATTTCATCAATAGTAACAAATATAGCAGTATGAGGACGTGAGAAATGAATGATTCATTTCTTCATGTTTAGCTTGCGTCCTTTCAAGCACATTCAGGTCTCTAGCCAATTCTTCAGACAATCAAGTTCGTCTGGAGACCTGACCCTGCATAAGAGATCAGTTCTTTTTCTTTACCACCCACATCTGGAGGGGTGGCAAATAGTTCATCATTGTGCGAGCTCCATAAGAAAATGATGGCATAGAAGCCAGTGCACTTCGTTTCACAGAAGAGTGGTTAGGATAAGCATATGAATAAGCAAAGAAATTCTTCCAGGACTTACGAACATAATGGTTTGAAGAATAATGCACATATTCATGGCCCTTAGACTTTCCCTGTGAAACAGAAGTGTTCGCACGATGATGTTCATATGAGGATTTTGATCCATGTGAGGAATTTGATCCACGTGAAGAATTTGGTCCATATCAGGACTTGGATCCATATGAAGAATTTGGTTTGTATGAAGAATCTGATCTGGGGTTCCTATTCTTCATGGGTGGTGTCATGATGACATTCACCTGAAGATTTTCGAGGCAACTTTTAGGAACCCAAATTTCTTCATAGGTGGACCGTTCCTGCAGTTAGTTCCAACATATCGAGCAAATACTTCACCGTTCTGATTCTTGAACAGTTTATAGTTGGAGTGAAATGACTCATCAGAGGAATATGAAGAATCAGAGGTAAAGCCAGATAAATTGCATGGATCTATAGGAGGTCCTTTTGCAGCAACCCATGAGGTTATGGGGTACTGCTCAGGTTTCCAGTAGGTTCCATTAGCATTGAGTTTCCTCTCAAAGGCAATACCCTCTTTCCTAGGGTTCCTGTTCAAGATCTGCTTTTTGAGCACATCACAAAGAGTCTGATGCCCTTTGAGGCTTTTGTAAATGACTGTCACATACAATTCCTTCAGCCCTGCATTATCGTCAGTGATACATGTGGTATCCTCAGATGAGGAATTTGTGACCACAGAGACAGTTGAAGAATTTGCAGCAATAGAAACATTTGAGCATTCAGGTGATGAATTAGCAGATTCACGCTCAATGCATTTAAGTCATGGTGGAATAAATTCTTCCTGAGCGGAACTGAACTGTTGAGCAAGCAATGAATCGTTTTCCTTCTAAAGATATTCATAACTCACTTTTAACGTCTCAAGATCTTGCTTTCTCTGAAGAAATTCATAAGAAGCATTTCTCTGAAGGTTGTCAGTGTCTAGCTGATTTTGAATCTTTTCTAAAGCCTTCTGTTGTTCAACAGCAATTTTAGCAAGTTTTGAATAACTAGGCTTAAGATTGTCATCAGATTCATCCTCACTAGAGTCAGAGGGGAAATGCTTGAGTACCTTGGCACCTTTTGCCATATGGCAATAGGTGGGAGCATAGTCATCGTTGCCCTTGTCAGCAGAGCCGGAGAAGTCATTTTCTTCATTGTTGAAGATGGACTTGCTAACGTACGCAGTAGTGAGGGCTAGGCTAGCCACACCAGAGTCAGATTCCTCAGATTCCTCGTCTTCCACATTGTCCTCAGATTCCGCTTCAGAGTCCATTTCCTTGCCAATGAATGACCGGGCCTTCTTGGAGCTGCTCTTCTTGTGAGATGAAGAGTTTGAGGATTTTGAAGACGAATACTTTGAGGATTTCTTCTTCTTCTTTGAATCATCAGAATCATCATCTTTGTACTTCTTCTTCTTTGATTCATTTTCCCATAGAGGACAATCAGACATGTAGTGACAAGGTTTCTTGCATTTGTGTCAAGTTCTCTTCTTGTAGTCACGAGACGAGGAATTATCATTTCTTGAAGACTTTCCAAAACGGCCACGGCCAGAGAACTTCTGGAATTTCCTCATGAGCATTGCTAGCTCTTGGCTTAATTCTTCTGGATCACCAAGGCTGCTACCAGAATCCTCAGCTTCGGACTCAAATACTGCATTGGCCTTCAGCGCATGTGATCTTCCGTAGCTTGATCCATAGAGATCTCTCTTTTCAGCAAGCTAGAACTCATGAGTGTTTAGTGATACATCTCCAACGTATCTATAATTTTTTGTTGTTCCATGCTATTATATTACCCCTTTTGGATGTTTATGGGCTTTATTTTGCACATTTATATCATTTTTGGACTAACCTACTAACTGGAGGCCCATCCCGTATTGCTGTTTTTTTGCCTATTTTAGTATTTCGAAGAAAAGGAATATCAAACGGAGTCCAAACGGAATGAAACCTTTGGGAGCGTGATTTTTGGAATGAACGTGATCCAGAGGACTTGGAGTGCAAGTCAAGAAGCAGTCGAGGCCTCCACGAGATAGGAGGGCGCCCCTCCCCCCCCTATAGGGCGTGCCACCTGTCTCATGGGCCCCTCGGGCATCCACCGACGTACTTCTTCCTCCTATATAAGCCTATGTACCCCGAAAACATCCAGGGAGCCAACGAAACATAATTTCCACCGCCATAACCTTCTGTATCCGCGAGATCTCATCTTGGAGCCTTCGCCGACACTCTGCTGGAGGGGGAATCGACCACGGAGGGCTTCTACATCAACATCCTTGCCCCTCCGATGAGTTGTGAGTAGTTTACCATAGACCTACGGGTCCATAGTTATTAGCTAGATAGCTTCTTCTCTCTTTTTGGATCCCAATACAATGTTCTCCCCATCTCTTGTGGAGATCTATTCGATGTAAACTCTTTTTGCGGTGTGCTTGTAGAGCTCCGATGAATTGTGGGTTTATGATCAAGTTTATCTATGAATAATATTTGAATCTTTTCTGAATTCTTTTATGTATGATTGAGTTATCTTTGCAAGTCTCTTCAAATTATCAGTTTGGTTTAGCCTACTAGATTGATCTTTCTTGCCATGGGAGAAGTGCTTAGCTTTGGGTTCAATCTTCCGATGTCCTTTCCCAGTGACAACAGAGGCAGCAAGGCACGTATTGTATTGTTGCCATCGAGGATAAAAAGATGGGGTTTATATCCTATTGCTTGAGTTTATCCCTCTACATTATGTCATCTTGCTTAAGGCGTTACTCTGTTCTTATGAACTTAATACTCTAGATGCACGCAGGAGTCGGTCCATGTGTGGTGTAATAGTAATAGATGTAGGCAGGAGTCGGTCTACTTGTCATGGACGTGACGCCTATATACATGATCATGCCAAGATAATCTCATAATTATTCACTTTTCTATCAATTGCTCGACAGTAATGTGTTCACCCACCGTAATACTTATGCTATCTTGAGAGAAGCCACTAGTGAAACCTATGGCCTCAGGGTCTATCTCTTATCATATTTGCTTCCAATCTACTTTTATTTGCATCTTTACTTTTTGCATATATATTATAAAATACCAAAAATATATTTATCTTATCATACTATCTCTATTAGATCTCACTTTCGCAAGTGGCCGTGAAGGGATTGACAACCCCTTTATTGCGTTGGTTGCGAGTTCTTTCTTTGTTTGTGTAGGTGCATGGGACTTTTGAGGAGCCTCCTACTAGATTGATACCTTGGTTCTCAAAAACTGAGGGGAATACTTACGCTACTTTGTTGCATCACCCTTTCCTCTTCAAGGAAAACCAACGCAAGCTCAAGACGTAGCAAGAAGGATTTCTGGCGCCATTGCCGGGGAGGTCTTCGCTCAAGTCAAGACATACCAAGTACCCATCACAAACCCATCTCCCTCGCATTTACATTATTTGCCATTTGCCTCTCATTTTCCTCTCCCCCACTTCACCCTTGCTGTTTTATTCGCCCTCTCTTTCCCAATCTCCTCCTCTCTTTCGCTTGCCCGTTGTTTTCTCGTTGTTATGTCTAGTTCCTTATCTGCTCCTATGTCTCCCGAGTTTGAAGTTCTTCACTTCAAGCAAAGGCAAGGAGAAAACTTAAAAGATGCTTGGTATAGGATGATGGAATCTTATCGCAAGTGCACCCTAGAGGTGAACTTTAGAATTCTTCTTCGATTTTTATGTTGGGTTAAATATGACGCATAGACAACTCTTGGATTGCATTGCCAAGGGAAATTTTATCGAAATTGATCCTAGTATTGCTCATGAAATTATAGAGGGAATAGTGGGAACACTACCTCAAAAGGGAGGATCATATCCTACCCAAGAAGAAACACAAGTGTTTGGAAGATTTGCGAAGTAATAAAAAATTTACAAAAGTCTCTTGAGCCTCTTAAAAGTGTTAGCGGAAATCTTCACCGCATGAATATGTTGATTACTCTTTGCACTAAGCGGTTGGATTCTTTAGATCTAAAAGTTTCTGAGTATGAAAGGAAACGTAAAGAACCTCCCAGATTCGAGCATGACTCCGCTAAAAAACTGAAAATTAAGGATGGCACCCCTTAGATCTATCTTTGCTTTTATGCCTAGCTAGGGGCGTTAAACCATAGCGCTAGTTGGGAGGCAACCCAATTTTCTTTGTGTTTTTTGTTTTTGTTCCTGTTTAGTAATAAATATTGCATCTACCTTCTGTTTAGATGTGTTATTATCTTTTAATTAGTGTTTGTGCCAAGTAGAACCTATAGGATAACCTATGATGATAGTTGATTTGATTCTGCTGAAAAACAGAAACTTTGCACGCACGAATTTAGTTTTGTTAAATCACAGAAACATGCTTTTGCATTGATTCTTTTTTGCTGCTGATCAATAGATAAATTTTACAGGACTTCCTATTTTGGTAGGATGTTTAGAGTTCCAGAAGTTTGCAGTAGTTACAGATTGCTACAGACTGTTCTGTTTTTGACACATTCTGTTCTTCGTGTGTTGTTTGCTTATTTTGATGCATCTATTGGTAGTAAAATAGTTTATAAACCATAGAGAAGTTGGATTACAGTAGGTTTAACACCAAAATAAATAAATAATGAGTTCATTGCAGTACCTTATGTGGTGGTTTTGTTTTCTTTCACTAACGGAGCTTATAAGATTCCCTGTTGAGTTTTGTGTTGTGAAGTTTTCAAGTTTTGGGTAAAGCTTTTATGGACTATGGAATAAGGAGTGGCAAGATCCTAAGCTTGGGGATGCCCATGGCACCCCAAGATATTCAAGAATAGCCAAAATCCTAAGCTTGGGGATGCCCCGGGAAGGCATCCCCTCTTTCATCTTCGTTCATTGGTAACTTTACTTGGAGCTATATTTTTATTCGCCACATGATATGTGTTTTGCTTGGAGCGTCATGTATTATATTAGTCTTTGCTTTTTAGTTTACCACAATCATCCTTGCTGTAGACACCTTTTGGGAGAAGCCTACTTGATTAGAATTTGCTAGAATACTCTATGTGCTTCACTTATATCTTTTGAGCTTGATAGTTTTTGCTCTAGTGCTTCACTTATACTTTTTAGAGCACGGTGGTGACTTAATTTTGAAGAAATTTCTAGTCTCTCACGCTTCACTTATATCTTTTTGAGAGTCTTTCAGAACAGCATGGTATTTGCTATGGTTATCAAATTGGTCCTAGAATGGTAGGCATCCAAGTTGGGTATAATAAAAACTATCATAGGAAGTGAATTGGATGCTATGATCAATTTGATACTTGATAATTGCTTTGAGATATGGAGGTAGTGATATTAAATTCATGCTAGTTGGGTGATTATGAATTTAAAGAATGCTTGTGTTGAAGTTAGCAAGTCCCGTAGCATGCAGGTATGATTAAAGTTGTGTAACAAATTTGAAACATGAAGTGTACCTGGCTTGTGCATCCTTATGAGTGGCGGTCAGGGACAAGCGATGGTCTTTTCCTACCAATCTATCCCCCTAGGAGCATGCGCGTAGTACTTGATTTTTGATGACTTCTAAATTTTTGCAATAAGTATATGAGTTCTTTTGACTAATGTTGAGACCATGGATTATACGCACTTTTACCTTTCCACCATTGCTAGCCTCTTCGGTACCGTGCATTGCCCTTTCTCACCTTGAGAGTTGGTGCAAACTTCGCCAGTGCATCCAAACCCCATGATACGATACGCTCTATCACACATAAACCTCCTTATATCTTCCTCAAAACAGCCACCATACCTACCTATTATGGCATTTCCATAGCCATTCCGAGATATATTGCCATGCAACTTTCCACCGTTCCGTTTATCATCATCATGACATACTTTACTTTTGTCATATTGCCATTGCATGATCATGTAGTTGACATCGTATTTGTGGCAAAGCCACCATGCATTAATTTTCATACATGTCACTCTTGATTCATTGCACCATCCCGGTACACCGCCGGAGGCATTCATATAGAGTCATATCTTGTTCTAGTTTCGAGTTGTAATTCATATGTTGTAATCAATGCAAGTGTGATGATCATCATTATTAGAGCATTGCCCAAAAAAAGAAAAAAAAAGAAGAAAGGCCAAAAGAAAAGAAAAAAGAAAGGCCCAAAAAAGGGGAAAATAAAAAAAATAAAAAGGGCAATGTTACTATCTCTTTTTCCACACTTGTGCTTCAAAGTAGCACCTTGTTCTTCATGTAGTGAGTCTCATATATTGTGCTTCAAAGTAGCACCATGTTTTTCATATAGCGAGTCTCGTAAGTTGTCTTTTTCATACTAGTGGGAATTTTTCATTATAGAACTTGGCTTGTATATTCCTACGATGGGCTTCCTCAAATGCCCTAGGTCTTCGTGAGCAAGCAAGTTGGATGCACACCCACTAGTTTTCTTTTGTTGAGCAATCATTTATAGCTCTAGTGCATCCGTAGCATGGCAATCCCTACTCCTCATATTGACATCAATTGATGGGCATCTCCATAGCCCGTTGATTATCCTCGTCAATGTGATACTTTCTCTTTTTTGTCTTCTCCACACAATCCCCATCATCATATTCTATTCCACCCATAGTGCTATATCCATGGCTCACGCTCATGTATTGTGTGAAGGTTGAAAAAGTTTGAGATTATTTAAGTATGAAGCAATTGCTTGGCTTGTCATCGCGGGTATAGAAGTTGGGAGCATCTTTGTGTGACGAAAATGAAGCATAGCCTAACTATATGATTTTGTAGGGATGAACTTTCTTTTGCCATGTTATTTTGAGAAGACATGATTACTTTGATTAGTATGCTTGAAGTGTTACTATTTCTTTTATCAATATGAACTTTTATTTTGAATCATTTGGATCTGAACATTCATGCCACAATAAAGAAAATTACATTATGAATTATGATAGGTAGCATTCCACATCAAACATTCTCTTTTTATCATTTACCTACTCGAGGACGAGCAGGAATTAAGCTTGGGGATGCTTGATACGTCTCCAACGTATCTATAATTTTTGATTGTTCCATGCTATTATATTACCCCTTTTGGATGTTTATGGGCTTTATTTTACACATTTATATCATTTTTGGGACTAACCTACTAACTGGAGGCCCAGCGTGTATTGCTGTTTTTTGCCTATTTCAGTATTTCAAAGAAAAGGAATATCAAACGGGGTCCAAACGGAATGAAACCTTCGGGAGCGTGATTTTTGGAATGAACGTGATCCAGAGGACTTGGAGTGCAAGTCAAGAACCAGCCGAGCCCTCCACGAGATAGGAGGGCGCCCCCCCCCCCCCCACTATAGGGCGCGCCCCACTGTCTCGTGGGCCCCCCGGGCGTCCACCGACGTACTTCTTCCTCCTATATAAGCCTACGTACCCCGAAAACATCCATGGAGCCAACGAAACACAATTTCCACCGCCGTAACCTTCTGTATCCGCGAGATCTCATCTTGGAGCCTTCGCCGGCACTCTGCCGAAGGGGGAATCAACCATGGAGGGCTTCTACATCAACATCCTTTCCCCTCCGATGAGTTGTGAATAGTTTACCACAGACCTACAGGTCCATAGTTATTAGCTAGATGTCTTCTTCTCTCTTTTTGGATCTCAATACAATGTTCTCCCCCTCTCTTGTGGAGACCTATTCGATGTAAACTCTTTTTGCAGTGTGTTTGTCGAGATCTGATGAATTGTGGGTTTATGATCAAGTTTATCTATGAATAATATTTGAATCTTCTCTGAATTCTTTTATGTATGATTGAGTTATCTTTGCAAGTCTCTTCGAATTATCAGTTTGGTTCGGCCTACTAGATTGATCTTTCTTGCCATGGGAGAAGTCCTTAGCTTTGGGTTCAATCTTGCGGTGTCCTTTCCCAGTGACAGCAGGGGCAGCAAGGCACGTATTGTATTGTTTCCATCGAGGATAAAAATATGGGGTTTATATCATATTGCTTGAGTTTATCCCTCTACATCATGTCATCTTGCTTAAGGCGTTACTCTGTTCTTATGAACTTAATACTCTAGATGCAGGCAGGAGTTGGTCAATGTGTGGAGTAATAGTAGTAGATGCAGGCATGAGTCGGTCTACTTGTCACGGACGTGATGCCTATATACATGATCATGCCTAGATAATCTCATAATTATTCACTTTTCTATCAATTGCTCGACAGTAATGTGTTCACCCACTGTAATACTTATGCTATCTTGAGAGAAGCCACTAGTGAAACCTATGGCCTCCGGGTCTATCTCTTATCATATTTGCTTCCAATCTACTTTTATTTAATCTTTACTTTTTGCATCTATATTATAAAATACCAAAAAATATATTTATCTTATCATACTATCTCTATCAGATCTCACTTTCGCAAGTGGCCGTGAAGGGATTGACAACCCCTTTATTGTGTTGGTTGCGAGTTCTTTATTTATTTGTGTAGGTGCGTGGGACTTTTGAGGAGCCTCCTACTAGATTAATACCTTGGTTCTCAAAAACTGAGGGAAATACTTGCGCTACTTTGCTGCATCACCCTTTCCTCTTCAAGGAAAACCAACGCAAGCTCAAGACGTAGCAAGAAGGATTTCTGGCACCGTTGCCGGGGAGGTCTTCGCTCAAGTCAAGACATACCAAGTACCCATCACAAACTCATCTCCCTCGCATTTACATTATTTGCCATTTGCCTCTCATTTTCCTCTCCCCCACTTCACCCTTGCTGTTTTATTCGCCCTCTCTTTCCCAATCTCCTCCTCTCTTTCGCTTGCCCGTTGTTTGCTCGTCGTTATGTCTAGTTCCTTATCTGCTCCTATGTCTCCCGAGTTTGAAGTTCTTCACTTCAAGCAAAGGCAAGGAGAAAACTTAAAAGATGCTTGGTATAGGATGCTGGAATCTTATCGCAAGTGCACCCTAGAGGTGAACTTTAGAATTCTTCTTCGCAATTTTTATGTTGGGTTAAATATGACGCATAGACAACTCTTGGATTGCATTGCCAAGGGAAATTTTATCGAAATTGATCCTAGTATTGCTCATGAAATTATAGAGGGAATAGTGGGAACACTACCTCAAAAGGGAGGATCACATCCTACCCAAGAAGAAACACAAGTGTTTGGAAAGATTTGCGAAGTAACAAAAATTTACAAAAGTCTCTTGAGCCTCTTAAAAGTGTTAGCGGAAATCTTCACCGCATGAATATGTTGATTACTCTTTGCAATAAGCGGTTGGATTCTTTAGATCTAAAAATTTCTGAGTATGAAGGGAAACGTAAAGAACCTCCCGGATTCGAGCATGACTCCGCTAAAAAACTGAAAATTAAGATGGCACTCCTTAGATCTATCTTCGCTTTTATGCCTAGCTAGGGGCGTTAAACCATAGCGCTAGTTGGGAGGCAACCCAATTTTCTTTGTGTTTTTTGTTTTTGTTCCTGTTTAGTAATAAATATTGCATCTACCTTCTGTTTAGATGTGTTTTTATCTTTTAATTAGTGTTTGTGACAAGTAGAACCTATAGGATAACCTATGATGATAGTTGATTTGATTCTGCTGAAAAACAGAAACTTTGCGCGCACAAATTTAGTTTTGTTAAATCACAAAAACGTTCTTTTGCATTGATTCTTTTTGCCTCTGATCAATAGACAAATTGTACATGACTTCCTATTTTGGTAGGATGTTTAGAGTTCCTAAAGTTTGCGTTAGTTACAGATTGCTACAGACTGTTCTGTTTTTGACAGATTCTGTTTTTCGTGTGTTGTTTGCTTATTTTGATGCATCTATTGGTAGTAAAATAGTTTATAAACCATAGAGAAGTTGGATTACAGTAGGTTTAACACCAAAATAAATAAAGAATGAGTTCATTGAAGTACCTTATGTGGTGGTTTTGTTTTCTTTCACTAACAGAGCTTATAAGATTCCCTGTTGAGTTATGTGTTGTGAAGTTTTCAAGTTTTGGGTAAAGCTTTTATGGACTATGGAATAAGGAGTGGCAAGAGCCTAAGCTTGGGGATGCCCATGGCACCACAAGATATTCAAGAATAGCCAAAATCCTAAGCTTGGGGATGCCCCGGGAAGGCATCCCCTCTTTCATCTTCGTTCATTGGTAACTTTACTTGGAGCTATATTTTTATTCGCCACATGATATGTGTTTTGCTTGGAGTGTCATGTATTATATTAGTCTTTGCTTTTCAGTTTACCACAATAATCCTTGCTGTACACACCTTTTGGGAGAAGCCTACTTGATTAGAATTTGCTAGAATACTCTATGTGCTTCACTTATATCTTTTGAGCTTGATAGTTTTTGCTCTAGTGCTTCATTTATACTTTTTAGAGCACTATGGTGACTTAATTTTGAAGAAATTGCTAGTCTCTCACGCTTCACTTATATCTTTTTGAGAGTCTTTCAGAACAGCATGGTATTTGCTATGGTTATAAAATTGGTCCTAGAATGGTAGGCATCCAAGTTGGGTATAATAAAAACTATCATAGGAAGTGAATTGGATGCTATGATCAATTTGATACTTGATAATTGTTTTGAGATATGGAGGTAGTGGTATTAAAGTCATGTTAGTTGGGTGATTATGAATTTAAAGAATGCTTGTGTTGAAGTTAGCAAGTCCCGTAGCATGCACGTATGGTTAAAGTTGTGTAACAAATTTGAAACATGAAGTGTACCTGGCTTGTGCATCCTTATGAGTGGCGGTCGGGGACAAGCGATGGTCTTTTCCTACCAATCTATCCCCCTAGGAGCATGCGCGTAGTACTTGATTTTTGATGACTTCTAAATTTTTGCAATAAGTATATGAGTTCTTTTGACTAATGTTGAGACCATGGTTTATACGCACTTTTACCTTTCCACCATTGCTAGCCTCTTCGGTACCGTGCATTACCCTTTCTCACCTTGAGAGTTGGTGCAAACTTCGCCGGTCCATCCAAACCCCATGATACGATACGCTCTATCACACATAAACCTCCTTATATCTTCCTCAAAACAGCCACCATACCTACCTATTATGGCATTTCCATAGCCATTCCGAGATATATTGCCATGCAACTTCCCACCGTTCCGTTTATCATCATCATGACATACTTTACTTTTGTCATATTGCCATTGCATGATCATGTAGTTGACATCTTATTTGTGGCAAAGCCACCATGCATTAATTTTCATACATGTCACTCTTGATTCATTGCACCATCCCGGTACACCGCCGGAGGCATTCATATAGAGTCATATCTTGTTCTAGTTTCGAGTTGTAATTCATATGTTGTAATCAATGCAAGTGTGATGATCATCATTATTAGAGCATTGCCCAAAAAATGAAAAAAAAAAGAAGAAAGGCCAAAAAAAGAAAAAGAAAGGCCCAAAAAAAGAAAAAAAATGGAAATAAATAAAAAGGGCAATGTTACTATCTCTTTTTCCACACTTGTGCTTCAAAGTAGCACCTTGTTCTTCATGTAGTGAGTCTCATATATTGTGCTTCAAAGTAGCACCATGTTTTTCATATAGAGAGTCTCGTAAGTTGTCTTTTTCATACTAGTGGGAATTTTTCATTATAGAACTTGGCTTGTATATTCCTACGATGGGCTTCCTCAAATGCCCTAGGTCTTCGTGAGCAAGCAAGTTGGATGCACACCCACAAGTTTTCTTTTGTTGAGCAATCATTTATAGCTCTAGTGCATCCGTTGCATGGCAATCCCTACTCCTCATGTTGACATCAATTGATGGGCATCTCCATAGCCTGTTGATTATCCTCGTCAATGTGATACTTTCTGTTTTTTGTCTTCTCCACACAAGCCCCATCATCTTCTATTCCACCCATAGTGCTATATCCATGGCTCACACTCATGTATTGTGTGAAGGTTGAAAAAGTTTGAGATTATTTAAGTATGAAACAATTTATTGGCTTGTCATCGCGGGTATAGAAGTTGGGAACATCTTTGTGTGACGAAAATGAAGCATAGCCTAACTTTATGATTTTGTAGGGATGAACTTTCTTTTGCCATGTTATTTTGAGAAGACATGATTACTTTGATTATTATGCTTGAAGTGTTACTATTTCTTTTATCAATATGAACTTTTATTTTGAATCATTTGGATCTGAACATTCATGCCACAATAAAGAAAATTACATTATGAATTATGATAGATAGCATTCCACATCAAACATTCTCTTTTTATCATTTACCTACTCGAGGACGAGCAGGAATTAAGCTTGGGGATGCTTGATACGTCTCCAACGTATCTATAATTTTTTATTGTTCCATGCTATTATATTACCCCTTTTGGATGTTTATGGGCTTTATTTTACACATTTATATCATTTTTGGGACTAACCTACTAACCGGAGGCCCAGCCTGTATTGCTGTTTTTTGCCTATTTCAGTATTTCAAAGAAAAGGAATATCAAACGGAGTCCAAACGGAATGAAACCTTCGAGAGCGTGATTTTTGGAACGAACGTGATCCAAAGGACTTGGAGTGCAAGTCAAGAAGCAGCCGAGGCCTCCACGAGATAGGAGGGCCCCCCCCCTATAGGGCGTGCCCCACTATCTCATGGGCCCCTCGGGCGTCCACCGACGTACATCTTCCTCCTATATAAGCCTACGTACCCCGAAAACATCCAGGAAGCCAACGAAACACAATTTCCACCGCCGTATCACATCTTGGAGCCTTCGTCGGCACTCTGCCGGAGGGGTAATCGACCATGGAGGGCTTCTACATCAACATCCTTGCCCCTCCGATGAGTTCTGAGTAGTTTATCACAGACCTACGAGGCCATAGTTATTAGCTAGATGTCTTCTTCTCTCTTTTTGGATCTCAATACAATGTTCTCCCCCTCTCTTGTGGAGATCTATTCGATGTAAACTCTTTTTGTGGTGTGTTTGTCGAGATCTGATGAATTGTGGGTTTATGATCAAGTTTATCTATGAATAATATTTGAATCTTCTCTGAATTCTTTTATGTATGATTGAGTTATCTTTGCAAGTCTCTTCGAATTATCAGTTTGGTTCGGCCTACTAGATTGATCTTTCTTGCCATGGGAGAAGTGCTTAGCTTTGGGTTCAATCTTGCGGTGTCCTTTCCCAGTGACAGCAGGGGCAGCAAGGCACGTATTGTATTGTTTCCATCGAGGATAAAAAGATGGGGTTTATATCATGTTGCTTGAGTTTATCCCTCTACATCATGTCATCTTGCTTAAGGCGTTACTCTGTTCTTATGAACTTAATACTCTAGATGCAGGCAGGAGTCGGTCGATGTGTGGAGTAATAGTAGTAGATGCAGGCAGGAGCCGGTCTACTTGTCACGGACGTGATGCCTATATACATGATCATGCCTAGATAATCTCATAATTATTCACTTTTCTATCAATTGCTCGACAGTAATGTGTTCACCCACCGTAATACTTATGCTATCTTGAGAGAAGCCACTAGTGAAACCTATGGCCTACGGGTCTATCTCTTATCATATTTGCTTCCAATCTACTTTTATTTGCATCTTTACTTTTTGCATCTATATTATAAAATACCAAAAATATATTTATCTTATCATACTATCTCTATCAGACCTCACTTTCGCAAGTGGCCGTGAAGGAATTGACAACCCCTTTATTGCGTTGGTTGCGAGCTCTTTGTTTGTTTGTGTAGGTGCATGGGACTTTTGAGGAGCCTCCTACTGGATTGATACCTTGGTTCTCAAAAACTGAGGGAAATACTTACGCTACTTTGCTGCATCACCCTTTCCTCTTCAAGGAAAACCAACGCAAGCTCAAGACGTAGCATTTAGCCTCTCGAGGATATCAGCGGGATCAAGTGACTTGTAATCAGCTCGTTCTTGAATCATCTGTGTGAGGGTATCAAATGAGGTGTCAAGTGATCTCAGCAATTTCTTCACCACCTCATGATCGGTGATATCAGTGGCACCAAGTGCTTGAAGCTCATTTGAGATGTAAGTGAGGCGATCGAAGGTTTGCTGAACATTTTCGTTGTCGAGTCTTTTGAAGCGGTTCAAGAGACTACAAAGAACATCAACTCGGGAGTCACGTTGAGTTGAGACTCCTTTGTTGACCTTGGACAACCTGTCCCAAATCAGCTTAGCAGTTTCCAATGCACTCACTCTGCCATACTGACCTTTTCTCAGATGGCCACATATGATATTCTTCGCATGAGAATCGAGTTGCTTGAATCTCTTCACATCGGTAGCATTCAGAGACCGAGTGACTGAGGGAACGCCATTTTTTACAACGTACCAGAGATCATTATCAATTGCCTCAAGATGCATACGCATCTTGTTTTTCCAGTAGGGGTAGTCTGTCCCGTCAAAGCTAGGACACCCGGCTGAGACCTTGATCATACCTGCAGTCGACATAACTAAAACTCTAGGCGGTTAAACCAAAATCACACGGAACAAGGGAGTACCTTGCTCTGATACCAATTGAAAGTGCCTTACATCGACTAGAGGGGGGTGAATAGGCGATTTTTAAGAATTCTTCACTGACGAATTTCCATGTGAGCAAATTCCTAAGCGAAGAACTACTTGCAGTGGAATAAGTACTCAGGTATAAGCAAAATAGAGTAACAGCATAGTCATCATGATGAAATGAAATACAAACAGAGAGTACAGAAAGCGTTAACACAGGATAAGCAGGATGAAGACAAACAGACTGAAGAATTAGGATTGAGGAAATAGAGAATGTCTTCAGTCAATGTCTTCAAGCAATAATGATCAGGTACATCAACACATAACGAGGAAATGAAAGGGTTTAGGAAATAGAACCAGTTGGCTTGGTGAAGACAATGATTTGGTAAACCAGTTCAAACTGCTGTGACAGTTGTACGTCTGGTTGGAGCGGCTAAGTATTTAAACTCGAAGGCACACAGTGCCGGACACACAGTCCTCACCGTATTCTCCTTGAGCTAAGATCACACAGACCTCGCCCAACAGTAGTGGTAAGTCTTCATAGGTGAGTTCCAAACCTTCACTGACTTGGTCACTCGGCAATCCACAATTCCTCTTGGATGCTCAGACCATGACGCCTAACCGTCTGTAGGATACATAGTCCTCAAAGGTAACAAGTGTCGGTTCCACACAAGAACAATCTCTTCAGCGATGCTCAATCACTTTGGGGTTTTGTAGGTTTGGCTTTGGTATTTGGGTTTTCCTCACTTGATGATTTTGACTCAAAGTCCTCAGAGGATGGGATGCTCTCAAATGACAGGTGTCAGTTTCTCTCGGAGCAGCCAACTAGCTAGTGGTTGTAGGGGGTGGCTATTTATAGCCTAGGGAGCAGCCCGACATAATAAGACATAAATGCCCTTGGCAGATATGACCGTTAGGTGGTAGGATATTTTGGAACAGCTGGCGCGCGGCACAGCAACGGTCGGATATTTGAGGTTCGAATTCCTTAGGGCTATCATGTTCCTCACTGTGTAGGCAATCCGCACTGGCGAATTCCTAACTCCTCAGTCAGAACAAATTCCTCCGAGACCAGAAGATCTTCGTCTCTATCACTAAAGAAATTGACTGAACTGATATGAGATTTCCAATGGCTTCACTCCAAGGATTGGGTAGGTGTAGGATTTTGAGATGAGCATCACTTGGAAATCTGTTTCCTTAGTATTACCTCAAGCCCCTTTAACAGTATGGTGTTTCCTATGACTCAAGGAAGAGAAAATGAAACTACGAAAACAAAAGTCTTCATGCTTCAGATTCCTCGCATGAATATCGAGTCTTCATGGTCACACCAATTTCTTCACATTCAAAGTCTTCAGGAGAACCAAAGTCTTCTGCCGAAGACATTCATTTTTAGGGGTCGACTTTCACTGTAAATATCAAACTCCTCATTGACTTATAGAGCATGTGTACACTCACAAACATATTAGTCCCTTAACCTATAAGTCTTAAATACACCAAAATCACTAAGGGGGACTAGATGCACATACACCCCTCACCCTTGAAGTTGAGAATTCTGACACCATCGACAATGTTAAGACCACGATTTGGGAATGCATGTGTGGTAGCATGCAGATCTTCATAAAGATTAATACCCTGCGGGTCCACGTGGGACCATAAGATGAAGACCCCTGGCTAGATCCTTGTTGGGGACGATTGCGAAGACCCCCGGCAAGCCTTGCCGGGGACGACCGTTGGGCCGTGGCCAGACCTGCGCCTGGCAAGGATTTGCCACCTCACCACCACTCCAGTGCGACGACTAGTGTGCCAACTAAACAGGCACCTGCGTGGCGGCATGCAAATCTTCGTGGAGGCTCTACCATCACGTCAACACATCAGCTAGTTAGCTAGTGTGGCACTGCATGCCTCGTCAGCCTGGACGCGTGTCGAAGCAAGGAGGAGCGGCGATGGACGGGATGGCTTCTGTTGCCATCCCCGATAAAGCAAGAGGGCACGTAGGCAACACATTCAATGCATTGGTCCTACGGTGCCGAGCGATAAGCTCGTACACTATAGCTTGCCACCTCCTGTGTGCCACTGTGGCAACCTCTTTATGTATAAAAGGAGGCCCAAGGCGTACAGAGAGAGGATTCAAACTTTTGGACTGGGCATGCACCACAGCTAGTTCAAAAGCTCAAGAACACATATATCCAGACAAGCAGGACTAGGGTATTACGCATCTTTGCGGACCTAACCTCGGTAAAATTCCCTTGTGCTGATTGATAGACCTGCTTTTCGTGCAGCTACTCCCCCACCGTACGTAGAAGGGATTCTTGTGATCTCATAGGTGTTCGTTTCACCAACAGAATTGCATCACCCTATCATCCTCAGTCTGGTGGTCAAGTTGAACTTATCAATAGAGAACTAAAATCAATAATACAAAAAACTGTCAATAGGTCCCAAAAGAATTGGTCCAAGAAATTGTACGATGCACTTTGGGCTTACAGAACAGCTTATAAAAATCCTATGGGTATGTCTCCTTATAAAATGGTTTATGGAAAAGCTTGTCATTTGCCTCTTGAGTTAGAACATAAAGCATATTGGGCAATTAAAGGACTCAACTATTTATTAAAAACTTGCCGGTGAAAAGAGGTTATTTGATATTAGCTCACTAGATGAATCGAGAACCCAAGCTTATGAAAATGCTGAACTATTTAAAGAAAAAGTTAAAAGGTGGCACGATAAAAGAAGGGACAAATGCTTTTTTGCCCCTAGTTGGAACCTACCCACGGGTTTTGCCCTTACGTTTCTACTCTGCTCAGTTTTGCCCCTAGATTTTCCTCTGAGGTCGCCCGAATGCCCTTTGATCATTTGACCAACACTTTGAAAATTCATAACAAATTGATATGAACTCAGAAAAATGCAAATAAGATATCAAAATGTTTAGGTAAACATTACCTTTATTTGTATGTCATTTTCATTCAGGAAAAAAGTACGGTTTAAACTTCCTAAGTTTATTAATGTTTTTAACATTATTAAAAATAAAAAGGTATAAACAATACTCTTTTCATGAATAAAAATTACGTGCAAGTGTAGGTGACATTTTATGAAAATCGTGATATCTTATTTGTATTTTTATGAGTTCATGTCAAGTTGTTATGAAGTTTCAAAATAATGGTCAAAGTCGTTTGAACATTCATAACAAGTTGATATGAACTCAAAAAAATGCAAAAAAGATATCAGGATGTTCAGAAAATATCATCTACATTTGCATGTAATTTTTATTCTTGAAAAAGTATTTCTATACCCTTTTTATTTTTAATAATATTAATAACATTAATAACCTTGGGTAGTTTAAACGATACTTTTGTCCTTAATGCAAATGATATGCACATAACACTACTAGGAAAAGGGCTATAGATGATATGGACACTAATGGCGCACCAGATATGTGGTGCGCCACTACTATATACTAATGGCGCACCATGTATTGGTGCGCCATTAGTGTCCAAATACTAATGGCGCACCACATCCACGGTGCGCCATTAGTAACAAAAAAATTTATATTTTTTTCCAAAACTAGTAATGGCGCACCAGCGGATAGTGCGCCATTACTAGCTAAACTAGTAATGGCGCACCACATCCACGGTGCGCCACTAGTACTTTTTGTTCAAAAAAAATTTAGTTTTTTTTCAAAACTAGTAATGGGGCACCAGGGGATAGTGCGCCATTACAAATTGAACTAGTAATGGCGCAACACTCCCACGGTGCACCATTACTAACTTGGCCCAAAAAATCCACCAAATGCCCCCCCCCACCCCGTGGACCGCCTTATCAGTTTTGAAAAAATAAAAGAAAATGATGGAATGTCAAAAAAATAAAAGAAAATAAGTTTCCCATGTGATATGTGGTCTAGCTGTTGGTTAAATTTACAAATATGAATTTCGACTTTATTTGCAAAATCTCTCTGGAATTTGTAAAATGGGCATAACTTTTGCAGACGAACTCGGATTAAAAAGTTTTTTATATGAAAAATCATCTAGTCAAAAAGTTATGCCCATTAAACATTTTCAAAATCCTCAAAAACCTAACAGAAAAAAGTTACGGGGCTTTCAAGATCTAGAGGCAAAAAAAATTCAAACTTACTAGTAGCGCACCATTTGCTAGGTGCGCCACTAGTAACAGAAAAAAATTGGTTTCGAATTTTTTTTTTGGAATTGTTTTTCAAAAAATGATACATAATATGACCGGGAAGTTTGAAATATTTTTCAAAATTTCATCATAGTCATGAACATGGACAAAGTCCTAGACATTAACAAAGTATAATAGGATTGATATGATAGATATATCAACAAGTGCATGTTAAGTGAGGTGGTGCTGGGGTTGGATAGAACTGCGAAGTTAAGCGTGCTTGGGCTGGAGTAGTGTGAGGATGGGTGACCTTCTGGGAAGTTTGACCACTTAGTGCGATTTGACTTGAGATTAAGCATATTGACCCGAGATTAAGCCATAGTGACCCGAGATTAAGAAAAAAACGAAAAAAAAAATTGAAAAAAAAATTCTGAAAAAAAATTGTTACTAATGGCGCACTTCTATGTGGTACGCCATTAGTATCTGGTATACTAATGGCGCACCATGGGCTACACAAATGGCGCACTACCTGGTGCGCCATTAGTATACCAGATACTAATGGTGCACCAGTGGTGCGCCATTAGTATTTAATACTAGTGGCGTGGTGCTAGTGGCGCACTAGTAGTGCGCCATTAGTAGGCAAAACTGGTGCGCCACTAGTAGGCCTTTTCCTAGTAGTGTAATGTTTGTTTGAACATTTTGCTATCTTATTTGCATTTTCCGAGTTCATATGAATTTGTTATGAATTTTCAAAGTATTGGTCAAACGGTCAAAGGGCATTCGGGTGACATCGGGGGAAAATCTAAGGGCAAAACTGAGCAGAGTCGAAAAGTAAGGGCAAAACCCATGGCTAGGTTCCAACTGGGGGCAAAAATGCAATTATCCCATAAAAGAATCCAAAAGAAGGACTTCAAAGTTGGTGAATATGTTCTTTTGTATAACTCTCTTTTGGATTCTTTGCAAGAAAACTTCTCTCCAAATGGGAAGGACCTTATATTATCGAAGAGGTTTATCGCTCTGGAGCCATCAAGATCAATAATGTCGAGGGCAGTAATCTGAAGATAGTTAATGGGCAAGGAATTTAGCACTATATCTCAGGTACGCCTATTAATGTTGAAAGCAATATTATTCAAAACATGACACTAGGGGAAACAATAATAGAAACCTTCCAGATTACTCCAGAACCCTGAAAAGAGAAGGTACGTGATACGGTAAGTAAATGGACTCCAAAATATCCGCAAAAATATTTTCTATCAATTTTGGAATATAACAAAAATTAGGAAAATAAGAAACAACCAGGAAGGCAACCAAGGAGGGCACGATACACCAGGGCACGCCTGCCTTGCCTGGCGCACCCAGGTGGGTTTTACCCACCTCGAGAACCTTCCCGACTCTATTTTCCTTCCATTTTGCTTGTTTCCCTAGATAAAAAATCTTTATATACCCCCCTCCCCCCCCCCCCCGGACGTACTGACCACCGTATCACAAAGAAATCTTCATTTCTTGTTTCTTATTGTTTTGCGATAGATCTAGATCGCCATGGACACACCGATCTCCTCTAAGGATGACTTTGTCGAGAGGGTAATCAACCCCTACTTGTCGGAGGTGATGAAGCACCCTCAAACCATCGGGATGCATGAGGGGGTGTTCCACATCCGGGATGTTCAAGGGCCCAAGGGGAAGGGAACCGTGGAGGCGAGGCTCGAAGCCATGGAGCAGGAGGTCTTCAAGTGCAATGGAATGGTGGAGCGCGGACTCAGTGCCAATCACCTCATGATTACGGATTTCACCTGTGATCACAAGGTGGATGGCTGGTCCATGAAGGACATCGTCTTCACCCTCAACGAGAAAATCAACTTTCTGCAAAGCCAAATCTACGATCTCTAAAATCAAGTCTTTGAATATGAGGCAAGATTTAAAGGTATGAGTTTGGCTGCCAATTGCAGGACTCGCGAGACTCGTGCTTCCTCTTATGATGGTGACCCACTTCCATGGAAGCCGGAGGATAAACTTGCCACTACCTCATCACCACCACCAGCACCACTAAAGGAGACTTAAGTACACGGGTATGGGCACTCCCCTTGGCTTGTGCCAAGCTTGGGGGAGGTGCCCCGGTATCATATCACCATCACTTCCATTACCTTTACCTATCTTAGTTCGATCTTTAGTTATCTTTTGAATTAGTTGAATAAAAGTTTAGCATGGTTTATTTTCGAGTTTTAGTTCTGATCCATCTATCTATGTAATCGAGTGAGAGTTATATAATAAAGTTTAGTTTGATTTTTTGCTTCTTTATTTTTATGTTTCAATCAAAATAAAAGAAAATAATGAAAAAGATCATATGCTAATCTTATGTTAAGTAACGACATCACATAAGGAAAATTATAAGTGGTAAAATTATTGGAGATTGACAAACATAGCGTTGGTCAATGATGCAATTCATGAATGAAAGAATTAATAAGGGAAGAGAAGATTCACATGCAAATACACTATCTTTGACATCTTTTATGATTGTGAGGCCCCATCAAATATTATATGCCAAAATTGTTGACGTTGGACAAGAAAGACAACATAATTATTTATGTTTGTTCATATTCACATAGAAGTTATATTGTCATAGATCCTTGAAGATGTGGTGGTTGCTCAATATATTTGCTAGCCAAAATCCGCACTCAGTAGAGATACTACTTGTGCATCCAAAAACCTTAAACCTAAAATCTTGTTTTGAGAGTCCACCATACCTACCTAGGGAAGATCCTTCAAGTAAGTTGTCATCGGTACAAAAAGGCAATAAAAATTGCTTCTAAATGTGTTGGATCATTTAGTGTAAGAGAAAATTGAGCGTTGTACAAACTTGTGATGGCAAAGTAATAAAAGTGACGAAGTACATAATGAAGGTTGCTATCATAAGGGCTAATATAACGTGACGTTCTGTTGCACTAAGAGATTGAGCATACAAACAAAAAAGCGCATGACACCTCTACTTCCCTCTGCGAATGGCCTATTTTTAATTTTATGTATTTACTTTCATGCAAGAGTCAAAGTATTCCTCCCTCTTCCTTTTTATTTGCACTTTTTGCAAGCATCATTCGGTGAGGAAAGATCTAGGCACATATATCCAGTTGGATGTGGGTGAGCGTGAGTTATTATTGTTGACATCATCCTTGAGGTGAATACGTTCGAGGCAAAACTTTAAGCCTGTATCTTTCTATGTGTCCGGTTGAAACTTTTTGCTTATACGGTGACTGTTAGCAATCATAGAAGATTAAATAATGGTTGAGTATGTGGACTTGCCAAAAGGCTCCGATACGAGACCCTTCCTAAAAATATGATGAATTGTAATTGCAAAGTTTACTAAGAAGTGAGAACATGGTTTGTTGGTTTCCAATAGAGTTTATGCTTTTACTTCGATGTTGTGATGAATTCTTACTTGTTCATGAGAAGTTATATGACAAAGTTTTATGATAAAGTTTGTTGTTGTTATAATAATAAGCACAATGCTACTATGTCTGTATTTTCTTTTCATCGACACCTCTCTCTCTAAGCATGTGTGCATGTTTTTCGATATCAGTTTTTCGCTTGAGTACAAGCAAGGTCTAAGCTTGGCGGAGTTGATACATCCATTTTGCATCATGTTTTCCTAATGTTATTTATATTGTTTTATGCATAATAATGCTTTACGGAGTAATTCTAATGCCATTTCTCTCATAATATGCAAGGTTTACACAAAGAGCGAGAATACAACAGTTGGAATTCTGGACCTGAAAAGGCTACGTCAGGGCACCTATTCTGCACATCTCCAAAAGAGCTGAAATTTTACGGAGAATTATTTTGGAATATATGGAAAATACCGGAGCAAATAACTACGGGAGGGGGCCACCTGGTGAGCACAAGACACAAGGGCGCCAGGCCCCTAGGCGCGGCCTGGTGGGTTGTCCTCAGCCCAGCCCACCTCTAGTGCCCATCTTCTGGTATTTAGGTCATTTTGACCTAGAACAAGTAAGGGGAGGACTTCCGATACAGAGCACAATTGTCTCGAGGCGGAACTTGGGTAGGAGCACTTTTATCGTCCGGTGGAGCGATTCCGCCGGGGAAATGATACGTCTCCGACGTATCTATAATTTATGAAGTACAAGTGGACCTGTTGCGCCAAATGGCATAGAGGCACGCTAAAGCCATGTCTGCAATGAAAAAAAATACATGATTTGATCCCTCTAATAGAAAACATGATGAATTGTTGTGTACAATAAGATGAATATACACATTTTAACTTGATAGTACAGAGTCATCTAAAACTAAATATATGTCACACACACAAACACACACACACACACACACCCGCTGAGTTGGTTGTATAGAATCCTAAGAGACCCGCTGAATCCATATGCAAACTGTCAAAGCCTATTGTCTTGCTCCCTCCATTATGCTCCAAATGACCAGAGATAAAAGCGTTCAGAGTTTTCCTTTTTCTTTTGCTCACCCTGCATTCTTGACATAGCATCCTACCACCAGACGTGAAGATCAAGCTCAAGATAAGCAGGAGTGACCTCGTTTTGGAATCATTCTAAAACTAAAAAGTACTTAAAGGCCATCAATCAAAAAGAAGACAAAATTCTTAAGTACTGACCGACGCATCTCTATGTAAATCTGGACGAGAGACAAAAATCAAAGACGTCACAACATAAAACAGGATAGAGAAATTCATCCAAATCACAGACATGCTGGTTGTGCGTATGCGTCAAATGTATAACGAAATAAGACCGAGAGGCCAACTCGCTGCTATTTCAATGCACACAAAGCCGTATCTTGTATAAATATAAAAAATAGCCACAATTTCTGACTAAGATGGATCATATTCTAATAAATTATTCGATGGAAGCTTTGATTGCAAAACAAACAAAAATCTTATATCTTGCTATTGTTTGAGGTTTCATAATTAAAGAAGAAAAACAGTCTTTAACCAACATACAACACCATTTATCAAGGAATGAAAAATATGGGGGGTTCCTCTTGTCATGCTCGTTCTGGCTCATCTTGGGAGATGAGCGAACACCTTGACTGTATGAACCGTGGACACACACGGCAGCTAGCCTGGTTGTACCCCTCCGACCTGACAACATGCCTCGAGTACTGACTCAGGGTGCCCCTGGTGGTCTGGTTCCGGACATGGCTCAGGAAGAAGATGCCCAGCTGGTAGCATGGGGTGTCAGGGATCTTCAAACACAAAGGACCGGTTGGCCCAGCCATGCTAGGTCTTGAACACCTGCAACACCAAAGGTGACTAATCCTCTCCGTTACTAAAAAATGTGTTGAGGACAGCAGAAAAGAAATGTCCAGCATATCTGCCACTACTTTTTCCTGGAGATGCCACCACCTATTGTGAAGTTTAATATCAATGGACCAATACTCATTTCAAACTGCAAAAATAGAATGCCGACAGAGGCCAATGATATTCAACTATCTAACAAAGTCACGAGTTAAAAAGATGAAGGCTAGAATATGGAAACATCTGCACGGTTTGAGTATAGTTCAAACAAAACCTACATATATATACATAGGTAGCCATATGGAGCGTAAACCAAGACAGAGGCACACAAGGCAGAATATTGAACAGTGACAAAGGAACATCAAAGCAACACTAAAGTGTGTTCTAAAAAAAGCAACACTAAAGAGAGAAAATAGCAAAGAGGAAGGAAGCATTTCTTTGTCCAAATAACTTCATATTTGGTGCTAAAGTTACCAATTCATCTTACAAGAAGAAATCCATCATCAGCGAGGAAAACATGTACAGAACTGGAAAGCTAATTCTAAAACCAAACTTAAAATGCGAGCTAATTATTTATGTGCACTGAATCCATATAAAAACCAATGATTATTCTCTCTCTGAAAAGAAGTAACTTCATGAGGGGTGGTATTTTTCATACCTGAATGGAATCCTTGCACACACACGAGAGCAAAGCTGATATAAAAATTACTTTCTGTAGTGAGGGGGTAGCAGTAGAACAACATAGATATAATGTAAAGACAAAACCGGGGAGACCACATAGCCATGTGAGAGATGACATAGGAATTGAGAAAATATAATAGGACCAAAATCTAGCACATTCTTTCGAAGATACCCTAAAGTTCTTTAGAAATTTGTCTTCATATTTTTCACTAAGAAAACGCTAATTAAATCAAATCGTGAGCTGCACTACTGATCATTAAATAAGCGGTTGTGCAACACTCTCCATCAGCCAACCACCGGGACATCCAAAATTAGGATTTAAATGAGATCCTGCGTTGAAAGGTGAGAACCTGCCATTGCAATTGACATGTTCAGGCACAATTTAATTTAGTTATTCTTGTCGGTGTCTTCAAAGCATTATCAATGTATAAGATGGAAGGTATTAAGTTAGCAAACTGACATGCTAACATAAATATTTCTACTGGCAATCAGACAAATCACGCAAGTAAGCAATATAAAAGAGTATCATAGACGATAAATCATGCATGTAAGAAATATGAAGTGCAGGTTTCTGTACACTTAGCACTTCTCATTTTCTACATAGAAAGGTCCAATCAGATGTCCCAACAATAGTATATGTTTCGAAGGCCAAAAATGCTTATTTTCATTATTGTACTGTCTAAAGCATTCTTCATGGAGATAATCATGATATGTGATCATGCAGAAATTATTTTGCCTTTTGAAAAAATTGGTTTTAGTTGAAAATATATACATTCTAACTCGCTCAAGTAGTACTAAAACATGCTCTCGTACAATGGTCAATCATAAAAGGTCGCTTAATAAATCATTTAAAATTCCACCAAACTTCTCGATGATTATCTCAGGGTGCTCAATATACTACTCCTTCAAGGCATGCAACCAAATAGATAAACGTGTTACAGAGAAGCATCATCAGTGGGATATAGTACTACACTGACACACAATTCATAGTTTTTTAGTATTGCTGGGTTGGTACAGTATCCCGGTGTTAATGTATATACGGTGGAAGTTTAGGAATGAGTTCACTTCTTTAACAAAATAGGAAAAGTGTGGCCTATAAAATGCAAGAAAGTAAACTGATGGGCAGGGAACCATTATTTAAATTCCCATGGTGAATTTCCTACAAAAGTCTGCAGCAGGAACGCACATGACAGAACACAAAAGCCATGTATATAAAATATACAGATAACATGTATGAGAGGAAGTTGTCATCCATACACTTAACTTCGCTATATAAATCATGTCCAGTTCCTCAATAGGCCAAAAGAGGTATGAGAGGAAGTTGTCATCCATACGCTTAACTTCGCTATATAAATCATGTCCAGTTCCTCAATAGGCCAAAAGATGTCACCGGATCATAAAGAACTTCTTGAGAGCACATACCATGCCCTCCAACAGCAGATCCTTGCAAACTTAACTGCTCCAACATGAATATGTGCATACCTTTGAGTAGTTACCTTCCTTCAGGATCAACGCTTTGAGATCCATCGACTGCTTGTCTTGCCAACTGCTTCCGGTAATTACCCTCTTGCTAGTAAAAAGATCAAGCCAGACAACCAATGTGCTAAGCTTCACAGAGAAACATGATCCAAATACATTGCCATAGAGAAGAAAAAAAATACAGACAAAAACAATAATCAAAAGAAAATATAGCTTAAAGAGAAAGCACAAACCTTGATAAGCAAAACAGCAAACGATAAACAAGCGGCAGTTTAGAAGACCAGGCAACAACATCACCTGTAAAACAGAAGAACGCAATCGAGTAAGGATGCTCCATTTTTATGTACTATGTACATATCCATGATTTACAGATGCTGAAGCTAGACCGTGAAGGCTACTTTCTTAATTTACACTTGTAGTATCACATACCAAAATGGATGCAGTTTTTACATGGAGTAATTAGACTGTTAAAAAGAAAATGTAAATCTAAAGATGCTAGAACATATGAATGTTGTTTAACCTGTGGAATATTGATCCAAGAGCATACCGTTGGCTCTGCGCCTCTGCCTGCTCTTAAGTAAGGTTTGTGTTTCAATTCCAAAGGCTTCGGTTTCAGTGTACGATCATTTTGCATCATCAGCAAAATTATATCAAATTTGCACTTTGTCAGCAGTCTTTAAGAGGCAACTGTTACATGGATGAACTTTGCATAATTCAAACAAGCTACTGTTTCTACTTGTCAATACAACGATTTTAAAGTAATTGAAGGTTGGAGGAGAGCAAGTTGAAGAAATTTTAATCCTACGGATGAAACTGAATAGTCGAGAGACCTACCAAGCCATCCCGAGTAAAGAATTTTGTTGCACACATTCATATCATCTCTATCCTAAGTAGTCTACAAAAGTGTGGGCTCACATGCAGTTAGACGAAAACGATTATAAGTATTTTCAAACCAGAAAGCCGATGTAATATCTTGTAACAAAAATATATCAAAACCACGCCCGATTTAACCTTCATGATATCTTTATCAAACCATCAAATACACAACAACAAATAACTACTCCATCATTGCAAAATTATTGGCGTGGTTTTAGCTCAAGTAGAAATCATTGAGACACAATTGGTGGATCAAATTTTTAAATGGTGAACCAACCACCAATCATATTTGTATTTTCCCAATTTCATGCTCTGTAGCTACATATATGTTCATAACTGAATAAGGTTAATTACAGGGTCAGTCATCTAAGGGTATCCTTATTAGCTTAAATATTTAGAGTGTTATGCTAAAGACCTAACAGCACTAAGTAAAGGTTAATTACAGAAGTAGGAAACAACAGTAAGAACAATGGGGGCTGGGATCCAGTCATATAGTTCATCAATCTTGATAAAAACAATCCCTCGCAAGAACAAGACCATATAAATAAAGTGGCGACCAAACTGGGCTGGACTCAAAGAAAATTTAGGAAGCTCAGCAACAACAATGCCCCAAGTATGATCTTACCGATATCACATAAGGGTGCTAGAAAATCCAACCGATGGTGGGTTTTTTTGCAGGTAAACAACAGCAGCAGGCCAGAAGCTGCTGTGAGGAAATTCAGTACCAGTCAGATACAATACCCAAAAGTTTCTACCATTTCTTAATGCACACTGAAAAACAGACATCAGAAGTATTAATGCACAATAGAGGATAACCAGAATAGCAGGGCAAAGCCATACGACTTAGCCATCATGTCGAAGACAGGCCAACCAATAAGGACCAGGAAAAGTATGACCCCGGAAGCAATTGAACCCTGCACATTAAGGTGATCTTGTTAGCTCATAACTGAACTGGAACTGAACAATTTGGATACACCACTAATTCTAGGCCTGCATTGTTACATGTACATGACCTTGCGATTCTTGGGATTTGTGAAGAACTGTATTAGATGGATCCATATCCATAATTAGCATTGTATGAACAAGATGGGTCCATATCCAGCGCAGCAAGATGGATCCATATCCATTGGCGTTGTATGAAACGCAGTTTTCTTCATTAAATCTAGACTGAGAATTGTACAAATTTGCTTCCCTTTACAATAGAGAGATATATCAGGGGAAGAGAGATAGCACGGGAAGGAGCGGGGAAGTACCCACGCTTGGAGGGGAGGTTGGCCTCGCCAGCGTCCAGCCGTGGGGATGACGAGGACCACGTGGACCACGGCTACCTCGACCAAAAGAATGGCGCCGGTGACAGATCGGATGGCCTGGGGCTGCCATTGTCAACACCTAGCTTGTCATCCTCGTTGGGCGGGGAAGCATCGAGCCGCGGCGCTGCTCATGTAGGCACGGCCCGGGGCGACTAGATTCAGGGCATGAAGCTCTTGCCCATCCCCTTCCCCATCGTTCCTCTACCTCCCTTCCTAGCGCTGGATCGAATCTAGCACCCCAGCCATCACCATTTGCCCGTAGGCCACCACCGCTGCCGGAGACGCTCACCGCCGCGCCGCACGCCTCGGATCCGGGGATCCTCTACTCCTCCACCTTCTAGCGAGAAGACCCTGGCAGCTTGTTGCGTCCTCCGCGTCGGCTTCCTGCCCAGAGGCTCGCCAATGGGCGTCTCCTGGCCCACGGTGGCGGCCGTCCCCTGACCACTTGCGCGGCGGCTTCCTCGCGGTGGTGTGGTTGTCGGATAGAGAGGAGCGAGGCGGAACAGTGGCGGCGGCGGCTGACGAGGAAGGACGGAGGAGGTGGAGGGAGTGCGGCGCTGCGGGGCGTGGGAGGCTAGGGTTTGTGTGGTGGGCCGTGGGGGTTGGGGACCTGCACCACTTAGAAGAGACGCGGTGCGGCACGCGCGGGGCTGTCTAGTGAATCCCTCTCGCACACGAGCGCGGCTGACCTAGCCAATACGAAGGCGAGACGAGCCCACCCGTCGTTGGGCAGGAAAAACAACCACAGGGTGAAAACAAGATTTACCAGAAGGTGAAGATCTGACGGTTCAGGTGCAAAATGAGGACGAACTAATGGCCAGGAAGGCAGAAAATCGAGGGATCACCGAGGAGCCAAGTTGGCTAGCAACCTTATATGTTAGAATTTATGTTGTTATATTATCATTTTTGGATATTTTACAATCATTTTATTGCAACTTTATATCATTTTTTGGGACTAACCTATTGACATAGTGCCCAGTGCCTGTTGTTGTTGTTGCTTGTTTTTTACTTTGCAGGAAATCAATATCAGATGGAGTCCAAATGCAGCAAAACTTTGTAGAGGAATTTTTTTTGACTAGAAGACACACCTTGGGCCAAAGAAGTACCAGAGGGGTGCCCTGAGGGGGCCACAGCCCACCTGGGCGCGCCTGGGGGCCCAGGCGCGCCCTGGTGGGTTGTGCCCACCTCGGTGGCCTCCCACACCGCCTCTTCTCCCTAGAAATTCCGAAATATTCCAAAAACCCTAGGGGAGTCGATAAATCGGAAGTTCCACCGCCGCAAGACTCTGTATCCACGAAAACCAATCTGGACCCTCTTCCGGCACCATGCCATAGGGGGAGATCATCACCAGAGGACATCTTCATCATCCCTATGGTCTCCATGCTGAGGAGGGACAGTACACTCTCGAGGTTGAGGGTTTGTACCAGCAGCTATGTGTTTAATCTCTCTCTCTCTCTCTCTCTCTCTTTCTCGTGTTCTTGAGATGGCACGATCTTGATGTATCGCGGGCTTTGCTAATATAGTTGGATCATGTGGTGTTTCTCCCTCTCTATCTTGTTGTGATGAATTAAGTTTTCCCTTTGATATTTCATTTCATCGATTGAATACTTTTATGGATTTGAGAGCACTTGATATATGTCTTGCATATGAATACCCTGGTGAAAATGGGGTATTATATTGATTCACTTGGTATATGTTTTGGCACTCAACTCACGGATTCCTGAGGTGGTATTGGGGCAATCTATGCATAGGGGTTGATGTACGTTCTTGTCTTTCTTTCTCCGGTAGGAATCTTGGGGCATTCTTAGAGGTTCTTTGTGTTGGATTGAGTATTACAAATCTGAATTTGCTTTGGTGTTATTTTAGGACGAACTCTTGGATAGATCGATCGAAAAGAATAGCTTTGAGGTGGTTTCGTACCCCACAAACAATTTCTTCTTATATTCTCCACTAGATAAGAACTCCGGAGTGATTCTTCATCGCACGTTGAGGGATGGTCATATTATCCAATTAAATTAGCATTGTTGAGAGATTGCACTAGCGAAAGTACAGACCCTAGGCCTTGTTTTCAAGCATTGCAATGCCGTTTGTGCTCACTTTTATTGTTCGCTACCTTGCTATTTTTGTTTATTCAGATTATAGAAATATATTTATACCATCCATACTACACTTTTATCACCATTTCTTCGCCGAACTAGTGCACCTATACAATTCTCCATTGTATTGGGTGTGTTGGGGACACAATAGATTTCTTGTATTTGGTTGCAGGGTTGTTCGAGAGAGACCATCTTCATCCTATGCCTCCCACGGATTGATAAATCTTAGGTCATCCACGTGAGGGAAAATTGGTACTATCCTGCAAAACTCTACGCTTGGAGGCCCAACACGAGTCTACAAGAATAAAGTTGCGTAGTAGACATCAATATCTTTTCTGGCGCTGTTGCCGGGGAGGTGAGTGCTTGAAGGTATATCTTTAGATCTTTCAATTGAACCTTTTAGTTTCTTCTTTTATCACTAGTTTGGTTTATAGAAAGAAAATTACAAAAAATGGAATTGAGGTGGTCTCATATTGTTCATCCTTGTAATGTCTTTCTCGAAAATGATGGGGTTGGAAAATTGTGCTCAATTGATAGAAGAAGAATTTAATAAAATGTTTGACATAAATGAGGAGCATGATTGCAATGTTGCTAGTATTAATTCTTTGAATATCCATGATGCTAGTGATATGCAAAGCCATAAGCTTGGGGATGCTATGTTTGATGAAGATATATTTTTTGTCCCCCAAGTTTTCATGAGAAAATTTACTATGATGATTGCATGCCTCCTATTTATGATGATTATAATGATGAAAGTGGATTTGGATAGGTCATGACTTTATTTCATGATGAATCCACTATGTTGGAATAGGTTTCAATTGATTATGAGAACAAAGTTGCTATCTATGATGATTATTGTGATGACATGTATGCTATAAAGAATAACGATAACCATGAAACTTGTCATCCTGATTTTTTATTTTCAATTGGATTATGCCAATCAAATATCTCATGATAGTTATTTTGTTGAGTTTTCTCCCACTACTATGAATGAGAATAAATTTGCTTATGTGGAGAGTAATAAAATTTCTATGATTGTGAATCATGAAAAGATTGCTTTATGTGATAGCTATATTGTTGAATTCTTTCATGATGCTACTGAATTTATTATGAGGGAAGAAAATATGCTTGTAGGAATTTCAATAATATCAAGTTTCGTCTCTATGTGTTGAAAGTTTTGAAGTATTGCTTGTTTTGCCTTCCTATGGTAGTTTATTCTTGTTCCCATAAATTGTTTCCTAACAAAGTCCCTATGCATACGAAGTGGGTTAGGATTAAATGTGTTTGCCATGTGATTCAAGATGCTCTCTTTGTGTTTCAATTCTTTACTTTTATGCGAGCATCATTGAAATCATCATGCCTAGCTAAAAAGGCATCAAAGAAAAGCACTTGTTGGGAGACAACCAAACACTTTTACCTATTGTTTTTGTGTGTTCACATGATTATTCTACGGTAGTAATCGTGTTTTATAGCTTTTGTTTCAAAAAAGTGTCAGGTACAACCATTGGGATGGTGTGGATGATAGTTGACTTGATTTTGTGCAAAAACAGAAACTTTTGTGCTCAGTCAAGGAATTTTCAAAATTCACTGGAACGTGCTTCTGATCTGAAGTTTTTAAAGGTGATAGACATACAAACTCCCTACGCTTTCCTAGTTTTTCAGAATTTTTGTAGTAACAGAAGTATGGTAGTTATCCAGATCATTACAAAATGTTCTGTTTTTGACAGATTCTGTTTTCAATGCATAATTTGCTTGTTTTCTAGTTTCTATGGCTTATATTGATCAATATAAATTGTAGAAATGATATGCTATAGTAGGCACTATGTGGAAACAATTATGTATCTTGTCTTTGACAGTACCAAATGGATGATTTGTCTTTATCATACTAACCTATCTCACGAAGTTCCGTTAAGTTTTGTGTGATTGAAGTTGTCAACTTTTGGGTGAGATATCGATATGAGGAGAATAAGGAGTGACAAGACCCTAAGCTTGGGGATGCCCAAGGCACGCCCAAGGTAATATTCAAGGAATATCCAAGCAACTAAGCATGGGGATGCCCCGGAAGGCATCCCCTCTTTCGTGTCCAACATTATCGGTAACTTCACTTGGAGCTATATTTTCATTCGTCACATGATATGTATTTTGCTTGGAGCGTCATCTTATTTTATTAGTATTTATTTTCAATAATGTTTTGCCCCTTTTGTTTCAATAAAAGTGTCAAGTATAGCCTTTGCCATGCTTATTTTGCAAGTCTATATGTGGTTGTTTCAAAACAGAAAGTTTTCTGTTCTTGCGTGAATTCACTAGAAAATTCAGAATGTCATAAAATGTTCAAACTTTTTGAAAACAAGCTATGCCAAGTTTTCTACAGTGTGGTAATTTTTAGAATTTTTGGAGTCAAAAAAGTATGGATGTTCTTGCATTCTTTACAAAGTGTCATGTTTAGACAGATTGTTGTTATGTTTGCCTTGTTTGCATATGTTTGCTTGTTTAATGATTTTGTTTGAGTATAGGACTATTAAATATGCAGAGGAATTTAGTACGCAATGTTAAATAATAATTTTAGTGAGTTCTACAGTAGAGGATGATAAGGTGTTTCACTGATTTATACTAACGTATCTCACGAGTTCTTGTTGAGTTTTGTGTGGATGAAGTTTTTAAGATTTAGGGAAACCGTGATATAAAAAAGAATTAAGCAGACGCAAAATATCAAGCTTGGGGATGGCCAAGGCATCCCAAGATACTATTTCAATAAGTCTCAAGCATCTAAGCGTGGGGATGCCCCAGTAGGCATCCCACCTTTCTTCTTCAACAATTATCGGTTAGTATCGGTTGAGCCTAAGTTTTTGCTTGTTCACATGAGTTGTGATATTCTTGGAATATCATTTTGTTTTGTTTTGCTTGCCGTTTTCATAAAGTACTTACATCTAAAAGTTTTTAAATAAGAGAGAGTCCTCAGTTAGCTACCCCTTTACTTAACTTCTCCCTTGATCTTCACTTATATCTTTTTGGAGTAGTTTGTCTTTTACTCTTGTGCTTCACTTATATCCTATGAGTAAATTGTTGAATGAATTGAATATCATGAAGTTGAAATTATATGTTCATATCATGCCTAGTAGTAGCTTCACATCGGGTTTAGAAAGTGGAATTTTTTGAAGCTTGACAATCACAATATTGGTCATACAAGCAATTCATGAATGATTTGTATAAGGAAGAGAACTTTTGCATACAAATATATTATCTTGGAAATCTATGATTGTGAATACCCATTAATTATTTTCAAACTTGATAAAATTAGTTGAAGTTGGACAAGGAAGACAACGTAATGAGTTATGGTTGTGTATATTTGCATAGAAGTTATATTGTAATGGATCCTCTAACATGTGGTGTTTGCTTAGGATCTTTTGCTAGCAAAAAATCCGTACTAAGTAGAGATACTACTTGTGTATCCAAAAACCCTTAAACCCAGTTTCTTGCCATGAGAGTCCACCATACCTACCTATAGATTGAGTAAGATCCTTCAAGTTAGTTTTCATCGGTGCAACAAGGCAATAAAAATTGCTTCTAAATATGTTTGATCTTTTATTGTAAGGGAAATTGAGTGTTGTATGAACTTTTGATGGCAAAGTAATAAAAGTGACGGACTGCGTAATAAAGGTTGCTAGCTTAAGGAGCAATATAACGTGATGTTCCTTTGCATTAAGAGCCTCGACATCCAAAAATAAAAAGCGCATGAGAACCTCTTCTTCCCTCTGCAAAGGGCCTATCTTTTACTTTTCAGTATTTACTTTTATGCAAAGAGTCAATAGTATGAATTCTCATTTCAACCTCAACTATTTTCTAGTTGGCAAGCATTATGTGGTCGGGAAAGATCTAGGCACATATGACCAGCCAAATATATTTGATCATGAATTATTATTGTTGATAATTATCTCTATGATAAATGAGTTGGGAGGCAAAAATTAAGAACTATATTTCTCTGTGTTCAGTGGATGCCATTTGTTCTAAGAATATGCTTTGAGTACTAGCAATGTTAGAAGACTATATGATGATTGAGTATGTGGAGCTCCTACTTAGACTTTGTTGAATAAGTTGAATTGCAATTGCTTGGTGACTAAGAATATAGGTTGTTGAGTTTCAAGAGAATTAATTGTTTGAACTTAACATGTGAATTGGTTGCTACTTTAACATGATGAGTTTTATGAGAAAGAATTGTTGTTATCATGCTAGGAGAAGTGATTGAAATTATCATTGATAAAACTTATGAACTTTGCTAGCATTCACAGTTCATAATTTATTTCTTTTATCATTTACCTACTCGAGGACGAGTAGGAATTAAGCTTGGGGATGCTGATACGTCTCTAATGTATCTATAATTTATGAAGTATTCATGTTGTTATATTACCATTCTTGTATGTCTTGCAATCATTTTATAGGAAATTTATATCATTTTTTGGGACTAACCTATTGACATAGTGCCCAATGCCAGTTGTTGTTTTTCTTGTTTTTTACTTTGCAGGAAATAAATATCAAACGGAGTCCAAACACAAGAAAACTTTTTGGAGAATTTTTATGGACCAGAAGACACAACTTGGGCCAAAGAAGTACCTGAGGGTTCCCCGAGGGGGCACAACCCACCTGGGCACGCCTGGGGGCCCAGGCACACCCTGATGGGTTGTGCCCACTTCGGTGGCCTCCCGCACCGCCTCTTCGACCTATAAATTCCCAAATATTCCAAAAACCCTAGGGGAGTCGATAGATCAGATGCTCCGTCACCGCAAGCCTCTGTATCCACGAAAACCCAATCTGGAACCTGTTCCGGCACCTTGCTGGAGGGGGAGATCCTCACCGAAGGCCATCTTCATCATCCCTATGGTCTCCATGATGAGGAGGGAGTAGTCCATCCTTGGGGCTGAGGGTTTGAACCAGTAGCTATGTGTTTAATCTCTCTCTCTCTCTCATGTTCTTGAGATGGCACGATCTTGATGTATCACGGGCTTTGTTAATATAGTTGTATCATATGGTGTTTCTCCCTCTCTATCTTGTTGTGATGAATTGAGTTTTCCCTTTGAGATTTTGTTTTATCTGATTGAATACTTTAATGGATTTGAGAGCACTTGATATATGTCTTGCATATTAATACCCGTTGTGACAATGGAGTATTATATTGATTCACTTGGTATATGTTTTGGCACTCAACTCGCGGATTCCTGGGGTGGTATTGGGGCAATCTATGCATACGGGTTGATGCACGTTCTCGTCTTTGTTTCTACGGTAGGAATCTTGGGGCACTCTTTGAGGTTCTTTGTGTTGGATTGAGTATTACAAGTCTGAATTTGCTTTGGTGTTATTTTAGTACGAACACTTGGATAGATCGATCGGAAAGAATATCTTTGAGGTGGTTTCGTACCCTACAAACAATTTCTTATTATGTTCTCCACTAGATAGGAACTTTGGAGTGATTCTTCATCGCACATTGAGGGATGGTTATATGATCCAATTATATGAGCATTGTTGAGAGATTGCACTGGCAAAAGTACAGACCCTAGGCCTTGTTTTCAAGCATTGCAATACCGTTTGTGTTCACTTTTATCGTTTTCTACATTACCATTTTTATTTATTCAGATTATAAAATTATATTTCTACCATCCATATTACACTTTTATTACCATCTCTTCTTCGAACTAGTGCACCTATACAATTTTCCATTGTATGGGGTGTGTTGGGGACACTAGAGATTTTTTGTATTTGGTTGCAGGGTT
This sequence comes from Triticum aestivum, assembly GCF_018294505.1. Taxonomy (NCBI): domain Eukaryota; kingdom Viridiplantae; phylum Streptophyta; class Magnoliopsida; order Poales; family Poaceae; genus Triticum; species Triticum aestivum. The sequence continues at coordinate 292,580,246 of NC_057798.1, read as the reverse complement.
GTTTGAGAGATACCATCTTCATCCTACGCCTCCCATGGATTGATAAACCTTAGGTCATCCACTTGAGGGAAAATTGCTACTGTCCTAAAAAACTCTGCGCTTGGAGGCCCAACAAGAGTCTACAAAAATAAAGTTGCATGGTAGACATCAGGGAACTTCCCTCCTGGAGGGGGAAATCGAAGCCATCGTCATCACCAACAACCCTCTCATCTTTGGGAGGGCATTCTCCATCAACATCCAACATCGTCTCCTCTCAAACCCTAGTTCATGTCCTTTGTTCAATCTTTGTACTGGATCCTTAGATTGGAACCTGTGGGTGACTAGTAGTGTTGATTACTATATGGTTTGTTTGGTGGAAGATTATTTGTTCAGATCCATTATGCTATTTAATACCCCTCTGATATTGAGCATCAATATCATTTGTGAGTAGTTACTTTTGTTCTTGAGGTCACACGAGAAGTCATGTTGCAAGTAATCTTGTGAACTTGATATGTGTTTGATATTTTGATGATATGTATGTTGTGATTCCCTTAGTGGTGTCATGTGAACGTCGACTAGATGGCACTTCACCATCTTTGGGCCTAAGGGAATGCATTGTGGAGTAGTTATTAGATGATGGGTTGCTAGAGTCACAGAAGCTACCCTAGTTTATGCGCTACTTCGTAAGGGACCGATTTTAATGAAGTTGTTGGTGTAGGTCGCGGTCACGATGATGGCCCTCGCGGCGTTCCGGTGCCCCCTCCTACTTCTTCTTCCTTGACCTTCCACTATATGGGAGAAGGGTTTCCCCTATGATCCATGGATCCATGGCGGCGGAGGGGCGGGAGACCCTCTGAGATTGGATCTCTATCTCTCTCTCTGTGTTTCCTTTTGTTTCTGCGCTCCCAGATTCTGGCCTTTCACCGTTTCTTAAATTCCCGGAGATCCGTAACTCCGGTTGGGCTGAAATTTTAACACGATTTTTATCCGAATATTATCTTTCTTGCAACGAAAGAAGGGCACCAACCGCCTTAAGGAGTGGCCACAAGGAGCAGGGGCGTGCCCTACCCCCTGGGGTGCGCCTCCCGTCCTTGTGCAATCCTCGGGCATGATCTCGCGTTGATTCTTTTTCCCAAAAATCACATATATTCCAAAAAAATATTTGTAAGTTTTTATCGCGTTTGGACTTCGTTTGATATGGATTTTCTGCGAAACAAAAAACATGCAACAAACAGGAACTGGCACTGGGCACTCGATCAATATGTTAGTCCCAAAAATAGTATAAAAAGTTGCCAAAAGTATGTAAAAGTTGTAGAATATTGGCATGGAACAATAAAAAACTATAGGTACGAGGGAGATGTATCAGCATCCCCAAGCTTTATTCCTGCTCGTCATCGAGTAGCTAAATGATAAAAAAGATAATTTTTTATGTGGAATGCAACCTAGCATAATCTTGATCATGTAATCTAATCATGGCATGAATATTAAGACACGAGTGATTCAAAGCAATAGTCTATCATTTGACATTAAGACAATAATACTTCAAGCATACTAATAAAGCAAGCTTGTCTTTTCAAAATAACATGGGCAAAGAAAGTTATCCCTACAAAATCATATGGTCTGGTAATGCTCCATGTCAGGACCCCGATCCTAAGTCACACCGATCTAGCATGTAACACCTCATATCACTTTGCGGCCTCATGCACGGTATTCCCACGGGTGTCGCCTTACCATGCCCGGGACCGTTTGCGCCTTTTGGCACACGTATATGATAGTGTCGCTAGCATCCATATGACAAAGAACCCGGGCTGACATGGCTAGTCGTGAACCCGAAGTGGCACTAACTTATAGGGACATGCATACATGACCCGGCATCGAACGTGTCGGTCATCAGCGAGTGTATCCGGGCTGTAGCAACTGGGCTAGCAGGACTCCGGTAGACACCGCGTGACATTTCCCCGAAGGGACAGACACAGGAACGAAGAAGGACACATGCCGGCCAGCCTAAGTGCTCCGAAGCAATAGCAAGCTACCAGGGCTCAGCGGAAGCACTAGGAGACATTTCCCGGTAAGAGAGGCTACTAAGGATAAACAACTAGATAGTCAGATCCCACACATAGCAATACACATTACACGTACGCATAACATGCATGTATGTGTTGTACAACATGGCATCACAACATAACTCAACAACTCATATAGATAAAGGCTCAGAAGAGCCATCATAGCATTTATTACAAGCAGGGGTCACATGACCCAACATTCAGAGCAGACAAGCAACAAGCGGAAGCATTACATCTCTGAGTACAGACACCTACAAATGAAAAAGGCTGAAGAGCCTGACTATCTACAACATCCTATCAAGATCGTAGCTGAGGTACAAGCTACTCATCGAAGTCCAAGAGAACACTAGTAAGACCGAAGTCTCCGCTGCAAAACATAAATAAAGCAACATGAGTACAAATGTACTCAGCAAGACTTACATCAAATCCTATCATGTATGCATTTGTATCAAAAAGGTAATGTGGGGTTTAGTTGCAGCAAGCCAGCTTTGACTCTGTGGCTATCCTATTCTACAACTACCAGAACTTCTTTGAGGTGATATGGCGCACACGAGTCCACTAATCACCACTCAATACACTACTATGGATTCATCCCCGTCTCCCTACGAGAAGGCCATCCATAGCACTCACACTTGTCTTGAGCATTTTATAGTATCCACTTTAAGTTGTCTATGTACCATGTAAGCATCCAAGAAGTCCATAACCGCGGACCTGGCTATTTGAATAGATCATGTTAACCCTGCAGGGGTGTACTTCTTCACACACGCTCTCGCCACTTACCGCTATGTACACGTCATGTATCTCGGCAACCTTCAAGCGGAAGCCTGGCGAGGGTGTCGACCACGACCTGACTAACCACACAAGACTCTAGCCCAGGATTATCGCCTATTCGGGTTCCATCCGCAAGGAGATCCGACCGGGGTGTCTCTCATGGCCCCAAACGATGTGTGCAGGGTTCCCGAGCCCACCATCGGGGTGCCACTCGGTACACCAGGCCACGTGTGCCTAGTCTGTCCCAAGCCCACACTGCCGGGTGCCACTTGGTAGAAAAATAGCACTACCTACAAACACCAGAGACTAGTTGTGACTCCTGGATAGAGTTCAAGTTGGTTAATAAGTCGAGAGGGGCACTTAAGCATTCCAATGCGTGGTAGTAGCTAGTCATTGGACAACATACACAGAACTCGATGCTTAAGGACGGTTCCAGTGAGACAACCCACCATATACTCCTACATGGCCTTTCACCGCTACCTTTACCAAATCGTGTTCACACACTTAACTCTCAGCATCAGAACATAGAGCACTGCACTCCAATTCATTCCCAATGAATCAGACCTGACACACTCTAAGAAATAGCAGGCATGGCATGGTAGGAACACAACAATGCCTTCAATAAACTCCTACACATGCTTGTGGGTTTCAACTATTTACTGTGGCAATGACAGGTCATGCAGAGGAATGGGTTCAACTACCGCAGCACAAAGTAGCAGATGAATCGGTGTTGTCCTAATGCAATAACTAAGAGCAGGAGTGAGAGAGTAGGATTGCATCGGAATCAACAAGGGGGGTTGCTTGCCTGGTAGATCAACAAGGAACGCACTTCTCCTCAGACAGGTACTCTGGAACACTCTCCGGAGCAGGACCTATCGAGAAGGAACGGTGTCGACAATCAATACACAACATATGCAACAATATGATGCATGATCATGGCATGTATATGTGATGTTGTTTGTGCTAATGCATCTAGCAATCATTTGGTTGAAGTTCATTTGAACCAAGAGTTCAAATGCAACTCCAAATTAAGCTCTTATAAATGCCATTTACATGTTTTCACTTATATAGTAGGTATAAGTTGGTTTTTCATGCATGAAACTAGTACAAATGGAAAGATTGCATTTTTCTGATAATTTTTCATATATAAATTATCTCAATCTGAGCTACGGTTGAATTTCTATGTTTTTTGAAGTTTTGCTAATTTTCTGGAATTTCCTGATTTAATTTAAATCCAGAAAAAAAAATTGCGTCAGCACTGCGTCATGCTTACGTCAGCAAGTCAACAGCGCTGACTGTTCAAACCTGACGTGTGGGGTCCACAAGTCAGTGACACGGGTTATACGGGGGGGTTAGTTTTATCTTAATTAAAGGATTAGTGGCACTGGGCCCACTGGTCAGTGTCAGCAGGGGTAATTTGTCCTAAGCTAATCTAATCAGGGGCGGGGCCCACGTGTGTTGACCCCAGGGAGGTCAAACCCCGGGTCGAACAGGTCAAACCTGCCGGCGACTCGATGCCGGCGAGGCCAGACGCGGCGGAGGGCCTCGGATTTGGTCCTCCGGTGACCAAATCGATGGTGGAGACGTGCTATGCGTAGCTGGGGAGCTGCCGCATCCAGTGGTGCGAGTGGTTGGACACGGGGAGGTCGGAGCTCGCCGGAAGCGAGCTTGCGGCGGCGGTCGGAGTTCGGCTTCAACGGTAGGGCTAGCTACAGAGCGCAAAAGACGGCGGGGTTAGGGGGAGAGTATGGCGGACCTCATAGCGGATTTGGTGGAAGTGTCAGCGTGCTTGGGGACGCGCTGAAGACGGCGGGGCGGTGAAGACGATCTCCGGCGACCAGAGATGAAGACGGAGGCGAGGCGGCTCTCCGGGGCCTCCCGAGGCGCGTGGCTTGACAGGGAGGTAGCCGGCGATGTGGCGGATCTTCTGGGCGCAGCGGTAGGGCGAGGGGTGGCCGGTGGCCACGGCGGCGAGCAGCGGCGGCGAAGGCTCGTTCGGTGGTGCTCGCGAGAGAGAGAAAGGGGAGGGGATGAGCACGGTTGAGAGCGAGGGGAGCCGGGGGGTTGCGTGGCGACGCTGCAGGGAGACGCGGAGCAGGCAGGGAGGCAGGAGGTGGCCGGGCGCGTGGCCGCGTGCAGTGAGCGCGTGCTTGGCATCCTCCTGGCGCGGTGGAGACGACGACTGGCAGTGCCAGACAGCTGGGACGGCCTGTTGGGTCGCTGGGCTGCACAGTGCCCGGCTGCACATGTAAGATCCTCTTTATTTCTGTCTCTGTTTTCTAATTCTGACATTTGTTTTGATTTAGTTTTAAACACTAAATCATTTTATTTACTTATGCCAATTTTTGTAGGAACTAGTGGTATTATTCCAGAGCTCCCCAACAAGTGGCACAATTTTTGGACATATATTATATATATAACATATATATATATCCAATGCAAATATTTTATGCATTAATTCCAAATGCCCAAAATAAATACTTATGAGCTCCTAAAAATATTTGTTTGATTTTTATCTCTGTCCAATATTTTCAGAGAGCAATATGAGCATTTTCTTGGACCCTTTTGGAGCAATTTTTATTTGGGTCATTTCCAGAAATGATTCTAAGGGTTTCACAAATCCTCATTTCAAGTTTAAATGGAATTTAAACATGATGCACACATGACTAGCTAGTCTAGGTCATACCAGAACTAGGGATGTGACAACTCGCCCCCACTTGAAAGAATCTCGTCCCGAGATTCAGGGGTCGACGGAAAGAAAGCGGGGTACTCCAGTCGAAGACGATCTTCTCGCTCCCAAGTAGCTTCTCTCTCGGAATGATGAGACCACTGAACCTTGAGAAACTTGATATTATGACGTCGAGTGACACGCTCTGCTTGATCAAGAATGTGAACTGGATACTCTCGATATGTGAGATTATCTTGGAGATCAAGCGTTTCGTGGTCCACTCCGCGGATAGGATCCGAGAAGCAACGCCTGAGTTGAGAGACGTGGAAAACATCATGAACCCGAGAAAGATGTGGGGGTAGTTCCAACTGGTAGGCAACCTCTCCTCGTTTAGCGAGAATGCGAAAAGGACCAATGTAACGAGGAGCCAACTTGCCCTTGATACCGAATCGATGGGTACCCTTCAAAGGAGTAACCCGAAGGTAAGCTTTGTCGCCAATTTCATAAGTCATATCCTTATGATGGCGATCATACTGACTCTTTTGACGAGACTGGGCTGTTTTCAAATTCTCACGAATGATGCGAACTTGCTCTTATGCCTCCTGGATCATGTCTGGTCCAAAGAATTGTCTTTCACCAGTTTCTGACCAGTTCAAAGGTGTTCGACATCTTCGTCCATAGAGAATCTCAAAAGGAGCTTTCTTGAGACTAGATTGATAGCTATTGTTATAAGCAAACTCGGCAAAAGGAAGACATTTCTCCCAACCCATACGAATGAGATAACGCAATATCTAAGCATGTCTTCAAGAATTTGGTTGACCCTTTCCACCTGACCACTCGACTGAGGGTGGAAAGCGGTACTGAAAGAAAGATGGGTTCCCATGGCAGTCTAGAAACTCTCCCAGAAATGAGAAGTGAAAAGACTGCCACGGTCTGAATTGATCTCTAGTGGAACACCATGGAGTGACACTATTTGAGAAATATATAAGTCAGCGAGCTGACTAGCGGTGATATTCTCTCGAATAGGTAGGAAGTGCGTCATTTTGGAGAGACGATCAATGACTACAAAGATAGCATTATTCCCTCTCTTGGTCCTGGGAAAGCCGGTGATGAAGTCCATACCAACTTTATCCCATTTCCACTCAGGAATGGCTAAAGGCTGAAGGGTGCCAGCAGGTCTCTGATGCTCTGCCTTAACGCGACGACAAACGTCACAGTTAGCAATAAACTGAGCAATTTCTCTCTTCATCCTAGTCCACCAGAACCTCTGGCGTAGGTCCTGATACATCTTAGTACTACCGGGATGAATCCTGAGAGGGGATTCATGCGCCTCCTTAAGAATCAATTGTCATAGATGTTGATTCTTGGGAACCACCAAGCGATTCTCAAAGAAAACAACACCTCGATCATCCATAGAGAAACGTCCACCAACTCCCTTCTTAATGTTTCTCTTGATGCTGATAACACCCCTATCAAATTTCTGGTCAATAATGATCTGATCCTCGAGGGTAGGTTTCGCCACCAAGGTAGAAAGGAATCCGTGAGGAGCAATGTGAAGGTTAAGCTTATAGAATTCCTCATGGAGAGGTGGTTGGCCCTGCTGCAACATAAGATTGTTGCAACAGGATTTACGGCTTAGCGCATCAGCCATGACATTGGCTTTGCCTGGAGTGTAAGTAATCCCTAAGTCGTAATCTGAGATCAACTCCAACCAACGTCTTTGCCTAAGTTTCAAATCTGGTTGGGTGAAGATATACTTGAGACTCTGGTGGTCGGTGTAGATCTCGCAACGTTTACCAAGGAGGTAATGTCGCCAGGTCTTGAGTGCATAGACTACGGCTGCAAGCTCTAGATCATGTGTAGGATAATTCTCCTCATGTGGATGCAACTGTCGAGATGCATAGGCAATCACATGACGATCCTGCATAAGAATGCAACCTAGTCCCTGTCGTGAGGCATCGTAGTAGATAACAAAGTCCTTCGTGAAATCAGGTGGCACAAGTATGGGAGCAGATGTCAGGCGTCTTTTCAGTTCCTAAAAATTGTACTCACACTATGGGGACCACTCAAACTTTTTATCTTTCTTGAGAAGTTCTGTGAGAGGTTTGGCTACTTTGGAGAAGTTTTCAACAAAGCGGCGACAATAGCTGGCTAGACCAAGGAAACTTCTAACTTGTTTGACTGTTTCAGGTGGAGTCCAATCAAGAACGGCCTTAACTCTCTCGGGATTGATAGCAATGCCCTTACCAGAGATTACGTGGCCTAGGTAGGTCACTTCTGGCAACCAAAATTCACACTTTGAGAGCTTGGCATAAAGGCGGTGCTCTCTGAGTTTTTCTAACACAAGTCTAAGATGTTCGGCATGCTCTTCCTCGTTCTTCGAGTAAATAAGAATATCATCGAGGTAAACCACGACAAACTTATCTAAGTACTGCATGAAGATTGAGTTCATCAAGCAGGAGAAAGTGGCTGGGGCGTTGGTTAGGCCGAAGGACATGACGGTGTACTCGTACTGGCCATAACGAGTGACAAAAGACGCTTTAGGAATGTCCCCGTTTCTGATCTTGATTTGGTGGTAGCCTAACCTCAAATCCATCTTGGAGAAGACTGAGGATCCAGCGAGCTGATCATACAGGTCGTTGATCCTGGGGAGCGGATATTTGTTCTTTATCGTGACCAAATTAACGGGACGATAATCTACAACCATCCGGTCCGTACCATCCTTCTTCTTGACGAAGAGGACGGGGCAAGCCCAAGGAGAAGAACTAGGAAGGATGAAACCCTTTTGCAAGGACTCATCAAGTTGTTTCTTAAGCTCGGCTAGTTCTAAGGGTGCCATCTTGTAAGGTCTCCTAGAGATTGGAGCGGTTCCTGGGATAAGATCTATGACGAACTCTACATCTCTGTCAGGTGGAACACCTGGTAGTTCCTCTGGAAAGACATCCGGAAAGTCATGGACTACCGGGATATCTTCAAGGTCTGGAAGAGGGCTGGCATTAAGAGAATAGAGCTGACTCCTTGCAACTCTGGTGGAGACAGTGACTATCTTGCCAGATGGGTGTGTAAGCTGAACAGATCTGGTGTAACAATCAATCTTGGCATGATGAGCTGTCATCCAGTCTATACCCAAGATGATGTTAATATCTGAGGACTTGAGGGCTACAAGTGATGCAAGAAATACAAGTCTATCAACAAGGATTTCATTACCATAGCTGATTCTGGTAGTTTGCCATCTAGACCCTGGGGTTTGGATTTCAAGCGGAGTTAGCATATCACAAAATGACATGTCGTGCAAATGAGCATAGCCTTCAGAAATGAAGGAGTGAGATGCTCCAGTATCGAACAGAACCGATGCTGGATGACAATTGACAAGGAGTGTACCAAGAACGACATCCGGATCATCATGAGCGTCTTCTGCTGAGACGTGATGCACACGTCCACGTTCAGTGGGGGCTGACTTGACACTGATCATCTTGCGTGATGGCTTACCACGACCAACAGACTTCTCAGGCGGGGGTGGTGCATATCTGGCCTGAGAGCAGTCACGTGCATAGTGTCCTGGCTTCCCGCATGTGAAGCAAGTCCCTGAGGTTGGACATGGACACGCACTGACAAGCGGTCTACCAGTAGGCCTGGGTGGAACATACGACTGAGCTGGGTGAGGCACCACATAGGATGGTCTCGGTGTATATCCAGGAGGAAGAGCGGAGTTTAGAACCCAAATCCGGTGCTTCTGACAGCTAGAGCCGGAGGAAGATCCCAAATCACGGGTGTGCTTACGAGACTCCTCGTAAGTGAGCTAAGCTGTCTCTGCATTGATGGCCTTGTTCACAAGAGCTTGGAATGTATCACAATGATGCAGGTGGAGATCACGGCGCAACTTGGGGTTGAGACCCTTCTGGAACCTAGCCTGCTTCTTGGCGTCCATGGACACCTCTTTTGTGGCATAGCGCGCAAGGTTCTCAAACTCTCTACTGTAAGCATCAACAGCCATCTTACTCTGGGTGAAACTACAGAACTCTTCTCTCTTGCGATCGATGAGGGCCTGAGGGGATGCTCGCGAAAAGCCTCAGTGAAATCCCTCCAGGTAGGAATCTGGCCAGCTAGAAGCATAGCCTCATAGTTCTGCCACCAAAGACTAGCAGGACCTACCAGGTGGTATGTGGCACAGGTGACCTTGTCATTTTCAGCTACATTCGCGGAAATGCAGCTTATGAGTGATGCTACGGAGCCAGTCATCTGCATTGAGTGGCTCGATGGAACGATGAAAGGTAGGTGGGTGCAAGCGAATGAAGTCATGAATGGTTACAGACCCTTTGAACTGATGTGCCGTGTTCTCCTCGATACGTGCCAACAAGTGGTTAGACTCGCGCTTGTTCCTCTCCATCTCTAACATGAACTCTGCCAACAAAGGCTGGTCAGGAGGATCCTCATCCCTTCCATCTCCGTGGTTCTAGCTACAAGCAGCAGAACTTCATTTAACTGATGACATCCTGAGAAACGAAACCAAGGACGGAATCATCATCAACTATAAGCTATAGAATGTAGGACAAGGAGATTAGTATCTCTCAAACTCCTAGGGCAATTCCGGCAGCATAACGACAGTAAAATGCTCAGAATGAGACATCCTGCTAAAATGGGGTAGTAACATACTCAACATCATCACTCAAGGTTCTGAGACCATATTGAATAGGTTACACCGAAAGTACTTGAAAACTGGGGTATGACTCTGATCAACCAATCCTATGGGACTACGGAGTAGTAACACGTGATCCTGATAGACGGAAGAGAAAGCCTAGTCCCTTAACCCCGCAGGAAGATAGGATGACCCAGATCAGAAGGCATAAGGTATAAGGAGTAAAAAGAGCCTTACGTTCCATCCCACAATCAATTCCCTTATATAACTAAAGAATTTCTAGACTCAACTTCGACCAGTTTGGCTTGGTAATCCTACAGGCAGTCAGGCTCTGATACCAAAGCTGTCAGGACCCCGATCCTAAGTCACACCGATCTAGCATGTAACACCTCATATCATTTTGCGGCCTCACGCACGATATTCCCACGGGTGTCGCCTTACCATGCCCGGGACCGTTTGCGCCTTTTGGCACACATATATGATAGTGTCGCTAGCATCCATATGACAAAGAACCCGGGCTGACATGGCTAGTCGTGAACCCGAAGTGGCACTAACTTACAGGGACAGGCATACATGACCCAGCATCGAACGTGTCGGTCATCAGCGAGTGAATCCGGGCTGTAGCAACTAGGCTAGTAGGACTCCGGTAGACACCGCGTGATATTTCCCCAAAGGGACAGACACAGGAACGAAGAAGGACACATGCCGGCCAGCCTAAGGGTCCCGGAGCAGTAGCAAGCTACCAGGGCTCAGTGGAAGCACTAGGAGACATTTCCCGGTAAGAGAGGCTACTAAGGATAAACAACTAGATAGGCAGATACCACACAACAATACACATTACATGTACGCATAACATGCAAGTATGTGTTGTACAACATGGCATCACAACAAAACTCAACAACTCATATACATAAAGGCTCAGAAGAGCCATCATAGCATTTATTACAAGCAGGGATCACATGACCCAACATTCAGAGCAGACAAGCAACAAGCGGAAGCATTACATGTCTGAGTACAGACACCTACAAATGAAAAAGGCTGAAGAGCCTGACTATCTACAACATCCTATCAAGATCGTAGCTGAGGTACAAGCTACTCGTCGAAGTCCAAGAGAACACTAGTAACACCGAAGTCTCCGCTGCAAAATATAAATAAAGCAACATGAGTACAAAGGTACTCAGCAAGACTTACATCAGATCCTATCATACATGCATTTGTATCAAAAAGGTAATGTGGGGTTTAGTTGCAGCAAGCCATCTTTGACTCCGTGGCTATCCTGTTCTACGACTACCAAAACTTCTTTTGAGGTGATATGGCGCACACGAGTCCACTAATCACCACTCAATACACTATTATGGATTCATCCCTGTCTCCCTACGAGAAGGCCATCCATAGCACTCACACTTGTCTTGAGCATTTTATAGTATCCACTTTAAGTTTTCTATGTACCATGTAAGCATCCAAGAAGTCCATAACCGCGGACCCGGCTATTCGAATAGATCATGTTAACCCTGCAGGGGTGTACTTCTTCACACACGCTCTCGCCACTTACCGCCATGTACACGTCATGTATCTCGGAAACCTTCAAGCGGAAGCCTGGCGAGGGTGTCGACCACGACCTGACTAACCACACAAGACTCTAGCCCAGGTTTATCGCCTATTCGGGTTCCATCCGCAAGGAGATCCGGTCGAGGTGTCGCTCACGGCCCCAAATGATTTGTGCAGGGTTCCCGAGCCCACCATCATGGTGCCACTCGGTACACCAGGCCACGTGTGCCTAGTCTGTCCCAAGCCCACCCTGCCGGGTGCCACTTGGTAGAAAAATAGCACTACCTACAAACACCACAAACTAGTTGCGACTCCTGGACAGAGTTCAAGTTGGTTAATAAGTCGAGAGGGGCACTTAAGCATTCCAATGTGTGGTAGTAGCTAGTCATTGGATAACATACACAGAACTCGGTGCTTAAGGACGGTTCCAGTGAGACAACCCACCATGTACTCCTACATGGCCTCTCACCGCTACCTTTACCAAATCGTGTTCACACACTTAACTCTCAGCATCAGAACATAGGGCATTGCACTCCAATTCATTCCCAATGAATCAAACCTGACACACTCTAAGCAATAGCAGGCATGGCATGGTAGGAACACAACAATGGCTTCAATCAACTCCTACACATGCTAGTGGGCTTCAACTATTTACTGTGACAATGACAGGTCATGCAGAGGAATGGGTTCAACTACCGCAGCACAAAGTAGCAGATGAATCAGTGTTGTCCTAATGCAATAACTGAGAGCAGGAGCGAGAGAGTAGGATTGTGTCGGAATGAACAAGGGGGTTTGCTTGCCTGGTAGATCAACAAGGAACGCACTGCTCCTCAGACACGTACTCTGGAACACTCTCCGGAGCAGGACCTATCGAGAAGGAACGGTGCAGACAATCAATGCACAACATATGCAACAATATGATGCATGATCATGGCATGTATATGTGATGTTGTTTGTGCTAATGCATCTAGCAATCATTTGGTTGAAGTTCATTTGAACCAAGAGTTCAAATGCAACTCCAAATTAAGCTCTTATAAATGCCATTTACATGTTTTCACTTATACAGTAGGTATAAGTTGTTTTGTCATGCATGAAACTAGTACATATGGAAAGATTGCATTTTTCTGATAATTTTTCATATATAAATTATCTCAATCTGAGCTACGGTTGAATTTCTATGATTTTTTGAAGTTTTGCTAATTTTCTAGAATTTCCTGATTTAATTTAAATCCAGAAAATAATTTGTGTCAGCACTGCGTCATGCTTGCGTCAGCAAGTCAACAGTGCTGACTGGTCAACCTGACGTGTGGGGTCCACACGTCAGTGACACGGGTTAAACTGGGGGGTTAGTTTTATCTTAATTAAAGGATTAGTGGCACTGGGGCCACTGGTCATTGTCAGCAGGGGTAATTTGTCCTAAGTTAATCTAGTCAGGGGCGGGGCCCACGTGTGTTGACCCCAGGGAGGTCAAACCCCGCGTCGAAGAGGTCAAACCTTCCGGCGACTCGACGCCGGCGAGGCCAGATGCGGCAGAGGGCCTCGGATTTGGTCCTCCGGTGACCAAATCGATGGTGGAGACGTGCTACGCGTAGCTGGGGAGTTGCCGCATCCAGTGGTGCGAGTGGTTGGACACGAGGAGGTCAGTGCTTGCCGGAAGCGAGCTTTCGGCGGCGGCCAGAGTTTGGCTTCGACGGTGGGGCTAGCTACAGAGCGCAAAAGACGGCGGGGTTAGGGGGAGAGTGCGGCGGAGCTCACAACAGATTCGGTGGAGGTGTCAGCGTGCTCGGGGACGCGCTGAAGACGGCGGGGTGGTGAAGACGATCTCCAGCGACCGGAGATGAAGACGGCAGCGAGGCGGCTCTCCAGGGCCTCCCGAGGCGCGTGGCTTGACGTGGAGGTAGCCAACGATGTGGCGGATCTTCTGGGCACAGCGGCAGGGCGAGGGGTGGCCGGTGGCCATGGCGGCGAGCAGCGGCGGCGAAGGCTCGTTCGGTGGTGCTCGCGAGGGAGAGAAAGGGGAGGGGATGAGCATGGCTGAGAGCGAGGGGAGCCGGGGGGGTTACGTGGTGACGCTGCAGGGAGTCGCGGAGCAGGCAGGGAGGCAGGAGGTGGCCGGGCGTGTGGCCGCGTGCGGTGAGCGCGTGCTCGGCGTCCTCCCGGCGCGGTGGAGACGATGACTGGCAGTGCCAGTGAGCTGGGCCGGCCTGTTGGGTCGCTGGGCTGCATAGTGCCCGGCTGCACAAGTAAGATCCTCTTTATTTTTGTCTCTGTTTTCTAATTCTGACATTTGTTTTGATTTAGTTTTAAACATTAAATCATTTTATTTACGTATGCCATTTTTTGTAGGAACTAGTGGTATTATTCCAGAGCTCCCCAACAAGTGGCACAATTTTTGGACATATTATATATATATAACATATATATATATATATATGCAATGCAAATATTTATGCATTAATTCCAAATGCCCACAATAAATACTTATGAGCTCCTAAAAATATTGGTTTGATTTTTATCTCTGTCCAATATTTTCAGAGAGCAATATGAGCATTTTCTTGGACCCTTTTGGAGTAATTTTTATTTGGGTCATTTCCAGAAATGATTCTGAGGGTTTCACAAATCCTCATTTCAAGTTTAAATGGAATTTAAACATGATGCACACATGACTAGCTAGTCTAGGTCATACCAGAACTAGGGATGTGACACTCCATCTCCACAACACAAAATATTTAAATCATGCACAACCCTGGTTTTAGCCAAGCAATTGTTTCATACTTTAGTATTCTCAAACTTTTTCAACTTTCACGCAATACATGAACATGATCCATGGACATAGCACTATAGGTGGAATAGAATATGGTGGTTGTGGAGAAGACAAAAAGAAGGAGATAGTCTCACATCAACTAGGCATATTAACGGGCTATGGAGATGCCCATCAATCGATATCGATGCAACTAAGTAGGGATTGCCATGTGACGGATGTACTAGAGCTATAAATGTATGAAAGCTCAAAAGGAAACTAAGTGGGTGTGCATCCAACTTGCTTGCTGTCACAGCCTGATCTTTGGCCCTTTCTTTTTCTTTTGTTTTTCCGAGGTTTTTGCCCGAGTTTTCTTTTTCCGTGGCTATGTGGTCTGGAAACTGAAGAAGATGCCCTCTTCTTTGCTTCCAGAGTGGCTTGTCATTCCCAAATCTTTCCCTAGACCCTATCATTTCCATCCTAGCCCAAATCCCAATATTCTTTTTATTTGGAATATTCCTTTTCTATTAAAGGAATAACTCCAATTGCCCTAGGTTGTGAAGCAACCTATATTTCCATCACTCCCAAAATTCCCAAATAATTCTCATAAATTGTATGGGTCATATCTTGTCAAATATGGCAAAACTTTTCATTGCCATGTTAAAAAAGAATTCCCCAATATTCCTTTTCCTATTCTGCCCTGAATGGCACTTTGTGAAGGAAGTGTCATTTATATTTATCCTATTGACTCCCAACCTTTTTGGGCATGTTTATATGTCCAAATAATTTCCCCATGCACAAGTTCAAATTTATTTGCCTAGCCAATCTTCCTCAGTGAATTTTCAAAGTTTCTGTCTGACAGAAGGCTTTGTGAAGGAAGTGCTAGCTAGGAGTACCCAAATGAGTTGAAATTTTGCACACTACTTAATGTGCTCATATTAACCTCTTCCACCCATTTTCAGCCCTATCCAATTAACTATGTGAGAACAGGAGTAAATCTTTGTTTCTGGCAAAAAATTAGGTTGTGAAGCAACAATATTTTATATTGCTTCAAAAATCCTGATAAATTACCAGATCATTCTTATACCCATAAAACATCTCTCCACCCATTTTGGCATCATTTAATTGACCCATTTGACCACCATAATTATTTCAAGTTTCTGGTCAGCAGAGATGTTTGTGAAGCAAGTACCATTTTGGCTTTGCCAAATGGCATGATGCTTGGTGAGCATCTTCATTTGACCAAATGACTAAGCCTTGCCCAATCTTAGCTCAAGAGGACACTCCATGTGAGTGCATCTTGCTAATCTTCATTTCTGGACCATTTTGGCAGTTGCAAAGCAACTATGAGTTAACTTGGTCCATTTACCCTAAAAACTTCCAAGATTGTAGTCCTTCCTATCCTAAACATCCCAGACATCTTGTTTGGCCTCAAGCAGATCCCAGTTGACCTCATTGAGCAGATGAAGTTTACTGCAGTAAACTCCAGACCTTCTTTACCTTTTAACCAGGGCAGTTTTCATCGATCTACCACCTCAGTTACCTCTTAACCAGGAGAGACTTACCCCTAGACAACAATTGACAACCCATTCCTACCACTACATGACGTTGCACATGGTGACCAGAACAATGGCGTGTATGTGCAGTGCAGGCGTCTAGTGGCTATTTGTGCTGGACCCCCTCCTCCTCTCGGCGTCTTCGAGCTCGTGAGCATGTCCATTGTCCTCCTCTCGTCGTCGCCAATCACCTGGACCCCTCTCCCCCTCCGTCTACTTGCTCACCGATGCAAGCCGCCGCGCGTCCATGAGCACACAGTGCCGACCGAGCTTTAATGGCGCTCAACCTCTTCTCCTGCCCTCCCTTGGCCTCCTCTTCCTCGTGAGCTCTTCCCCTGTGCCCTCGCCGTCGTTTTCCCTCGAGCCCATGCGTGCGGGCATGCGTCCGTGGCGCCGGCCACGCGTCGCCGGCGGTGCCAGCTCGACCTCTATCGCCCGCGGCTATTTAAGCATCCCCGAGCCTCTCCGAGCTCACCCCGGGCCTCAGCACTCTCCCAGCAACCTCCCTGTCCACTCGTTCGAGCTCCAGGAGCTTTCCTGCCCTCCCATAGCCGCCATGGCCGCCACCCCCTCCGGCCTAAATACGGCCGAAGCCGAGCCCCCCTCCCCCTATAGCCACCACCACTGGCCTCCCCACCTCCCGTAGGGCCTTACCAACACATTCGCTCGTCGCCGGAGCCTCTGTTGCCGCCGTCCCCAACCGTAGCAGCCGCCGTCTGTAGCTCCTGCCGCCGCACGGTGCCGCGGCCACGCCCCTCCCCGGCGCTCCCTCTACCCTGGGATGGAGGCAGCGCGCCACCCTGAGGCCACCGGTGTCCTCCATTTGGCCGGAGATGGCATGTGGCGCCGGAGCCCGTCGCCGGCGACGCGCGCTCCTCGCCTCTGCCTATTCTGGTCGGGAGAAGGAGAAAGGAAGAAGAGAAGGGAGGAGAGAGAGGGAGTGGATAAGGTGGGGCCCACCCATCAGTCTCTCACCCATTGACCAGCCCCGGACCCACCACTGCCACATCATTTAAGTGGAAGCGTATTCTCCAAAATGCTCTTTCCAGTTTTCTATTTTAGCCCAGTTTGTAAAATAAACTTTTACACATAGGCCCCTGGCAGAAAAACCCTCATATCTTTTTATCCGTAACTCCATTTGAGGTGAATCCAACGCCCACTTCGTTTGAGGTGAATCCAACGCCCACTTCTTTGTTTCATCAAGATCGTTCTGTTGGTCACACTTTCACTATGGTTTGACAATGTGAAAATAACCTTTATGCCCTTGCCCTTATTCAGCCACCTACGAGAGAGAACGAGTTCCGGTGATTCTTTCCGCGGCTTCACCGCACTTCTCCCCGGTGCCTTCTTCATCCCCGGGCAAGCCACAATACCCACTTGCATGATAGTCATGCAGTAGCCATGGTTTTCAACTTGAATATAATAATTGTTTGTTTGTTCAAAAGATGGTTATCGTTGTTCCAGAAATGTTCTGATTTGCTTACTCACTTTTGTGCTATGTTGTTTTGTACTCTGTGATCATGTTATACCTGCTAGTATTACCTGTCATATGTTTATGCTTGCTAGTAGTACATGTTGATGATGGTGATGGTCATGCCAGTCAGTATGCCATGTTCAGTGGATATGAGTTATTGTTGATATGGTGGAAAGTTATGTGATACTCTCATGATGATGTTGATATCATGTTCATGTGTTATTGTTGGCATCATGTTATTTTATCATGGCTCAGCATATTTGCATTCAAGTTTAACCTGATTAAATTGAACTTGAACACCTGTTGGCTGAGTCATGGTGCCGCTAAATCGATGCTGACCAGTGCAACCACGCTTACCGGTATGGGACGGTCCTAACCGGGTCTATTGTTGTGCCTCTCGTGGTGCCTCCAAGGAGGGAAGGTTATGGGCGCATGCTACCCAGATCAGGCAGGCGGAGCATAACCTTGTGTGCCCATTGTTGAGTTAATTTTTTGGATCTGTGTCCCCGTGTGGGACGGGCCACGACGGTGGTCGTTGTGCCTGGAGGTAGGCATGGGGCCACCCATGACTTAGCTTAGTGAGGAGTGAGTCGGAGTGGACGGGAGAGTGTCATGACAATAGATTAGTTTTGTCGGAACGTTGTTGGTCCACACGAATG
The DNA here is from genome assembly GCF_018294505.1 of Triticum aestivum. Taxonomy (NCBI): domain Eukaryota; kingdom Viridiplantae; phylum Streptophyta; class Magnoliopsida; order Poales; family Poaceae; genus Triticum; species Triticum aestivum. The sequence continues at coordinate 292,562,152 of NC_057798.1, read as the reverse complement.
GGAGTGCGAGGCCATGGGTTCCGTAGTGTGGGTACAGTGTACTAACCTCTGTAGAGTGTATATTAAATTTATCGATAGTCGCGCCCACGGATAAGGGCCCAGGTCGAGAGAAGGTCACACCGTGAGTCAACAGTAATAATAATAATGTGCGTAATAACAGTAAGATAAGTTGGCCAAGTGTTGGTCGGGTTGTGATCGTCGTAAGGATCACGGGCCATGTAGTGGTTGGGTTGTGATCGCCGTAAGGATCACAGGCCATGTATTGGTCGGGTGGTGATCGCCGTAAGGACACAATGGTATCGAGGATACCGAGTTGTTGTATATTCGTGATGTGGTACGAGAGTTGTGGGTAAAGATCAAGCTCCTTGTGTTCATTTACTGATCGCTACGGTATTGTTTATGCCAAGCTTGATTTGATCCTGAGATGATCGTGTGATGTCCGAGGTTGGTAAGTGATGCAAGTGTTGGTTACGAGGTAACCGAGCAGAATAAGTGGTGCATATGGTGTCATCATGTTGCATGCTACTATTATCGGATTAATATGTTCATGTTGAGACAGCCGTATCATGTTTATGTTGGTCAGGCCATGTTATTCTGGTGATATCATGATAATTCCTCTTTAACCTATAATTGCCATGCTGTTGTCTACCTTGAATGCTTCTGGTTTATTGTGAGCTTGCAAGTACATTCAATGTACTGACCTGGCGTGTCATGCGAGCTTGTTGGTCATGCAGGATTTGATTGCTTGCTTGTCGTGGTTTCCGTTCGTGTGAGCTAGGATCATCGTTCCAGCCAGAGTCCCTGCGGAGTGGAGTTTCACCACTGTCGCCGTTGTTCCGCTGCTAGAGTTATTCCGCTGCTTCGAGTTGTTCTGCTGCTTGCATAGAGCAACTGAGGATAGCGTAGTGTCGCCGTACCGATGTTAATCATTGTAATATCGGAGACCTTGTATTCATATTCGTGTAATAATAGAAAGCTGGTTTGTTCTATGCTAAGGAGTGCCGTATTCCAGAAGACTTCTCCTCGATCTCTGGGCTGGAATACGGGGCGTTCCGGTTTTCTCTGAGCCGGGGTGCCACAGGCTTGGTATCAGAGCAGGTCTGGCTGTAGGACGCCCTAGACCGCGCGAACGTTAGAAAGCGGTAGTATAGACCCTAGTTGGTTTGTTGCACTTGATTGCTGCATTTGTTTGTTGCATAGCATGCATATAGATTTTTATTTAGTCGCTAACGGTTTATCTGGTGAGTGTAGCTGGCATCGGTTAGATCCACTACAACTCAACCTTTTTATTTCTCCAGTCCCTTTTTCTTTCGGTGTTTGGTGTCATTTCTGTCCCAGCAGAGGGATGCCAAGTGATCCCGACACTGTTTGCAAAAATGGTGCTCAGGTATCGCACTGATGTCTTTCCTTCTGTCCCGCCTATCGTTTCGGTGATGGACATGTTTCTATCCCGGATTGTTCTTTTATTTTGTCGTGTTGGCAACCCTTAATGATCTTAGTTATCAAGAAAGGGCACTGTTAGCAGCCTCAGTTTTTCCCTGCTACCCTATTTCTTGGACGAGTACGGATCTTTTTCCGTCTGCTTGATAATAATGTGGTTGCGACCTTCGTGTCCCACTACATGATTACCGAGTACGTCCTCGCCTCCGAGCTAGTTCAGGTTGCTACCTGGCTAAGCTAGCATTTGGTGTAGCACTGTTTACACCAATTCTTCCACACATTTATTCGTCCTCATGCACATCATCACAGCATATTAGATCGCAATACCGGAGTTTCTGCGAGATTTGTGTGCTTAGGTGTGCATGCATATTATTGTGTGAGTACCAGCAATATGTGATGATTGCTTGATTTATTATATTAGTAGTATGCTTGTGTGCTTTTATTTTAGTCGTTTCTGTTGTTCATTTCTTTGGGCCTTCGGTGTTACAAAGTTTTCCCCTATTAAAGTTGCTCATCAGCCGACACTAGACCCGAAGAGTCAGCAAGAAATGCATATATTTGGAAACTCAGCTAAACAGAATAGAATTATCACCACACAACAGTAAATTGAGAATATCTTGTCTGGATGCAAAAGGAATCCTGGATGGACCGTCAGTATCAAGTTTGCATTAGCGTGCACTCAGCACAACAAAATGATTGAATCAGCAAGAAGATAAATATTGTGCAAGGTTGACAGAATATTATCAAAGGTATGGCTCAGATACAAGTTAAATTTTTTGTTGAGGATGATTTTGGAACTCGATGTACCTGGAAGCAAGCAAAAATATGACATATACTCAGCAAGGAGAATAGTCCTGTAAACCCCCGTTTCATGCAAGAAATCAACATCAAAAATATTCAGATGGTTATATATGTGGAAATTGGTCCGCATATCACAATAAGAAGTTTCTGGTGTAAGCAACCCACCTTTCCCTTGCAAGATACCAGAGAAGCTTCCAAGGCAAGATTCATTTATCTTCCTCAGTACGATACGCGGATGATTTCTCGTGCAAGGTACCCTGCCTTCTTCAGTAAGAAACTGCAAAAGCTTCCAGCATAAGGTAATGTGTCTTTCCCCAACAAAGTCTTTAAGGGAGTAAGCTTCTGAAGCACGATATCCAGTCTTCTTCAGCAAGCTGTCCGATGAAAGTTTCGAGCACAAGCCAGCAAATATTCCTCAGTAAGACATTGGTACAAGGTAGTATGCTGTGAATTGACAGCATATGGTAGTGAATCCCAAGAATCAGATCTGCAACATTTTGGTCAGAATCAAGAATTAGTCAGAATGCATGTTTGTCTAGGAATTAGGTCCTCATATATATGCAATGAGCATACCATCAAGATCTTACAAGTCACTCGGATGAGGATCTGATAACCACGTGAGGATGATTAAGAGAAGAAAGCCAGTATAGACCGCAATATGACAAAGGATTATGAGGATTGAAGACCTTAGTGAGATCAATACAAGTACCCGTGAACCTAGAAAATGATCTTGATGAGCCCTTGCCCCTTTTTCGCCAATGACGGCACCACACCTGTGATCTGAGCTGTTTCTAGCTATCCGGGGTGGATGCCGATTTTTGTTTCTCTCTTCAACGACTGTCACGAGTCTGAGCTGCTTTTCGGCCGTCTCGTACAGCTGTTGAGTTTCTTTTTGTGACAGTAGCCCTATAGCTGCTTTTTGGCTATTTTAGGGAGCTGCCACCTTCTTCTTATCGACCCGGTCTCATGCTCTGAGCTGCTTTTCGGTCGTCTTGAGCCGTGATTGAGTTATTTCAGTAATGTCCCAGATCTGAGTTGTAAAGACCATTCTGGTGGCTACTGATTTATTTGCTGATTTCTTGCAAGGGTTTCAGATGATCATTTCCCAACAATCAGAACTTGAGAGGTGTTGAACCTCCCATTTAATGGGTTACCTTATCAGTAAAATGAAGAATAACAGTCTAGAAGCCTGAGTCCTCACTTATATGAATCATCTTAGATAGCCTGTCGTGAACAAAAAATTTCTGCCAGAACCGCCGTCAGTCAAGTCTGCAGATATTATCATACAGGCCAAACCCTTTATGCTGGCCGCGACAGGAGACAATAAAATATTTGGTACGAATCCGATACTCACGACAGTGGAACCAGTTAAGATGATTCAGAAACTTCTGCGATGAGTCAGAATCTGTCAGGAAACGGTTATGTTTTAACTCACTGTTTGGAACCCAAAGGACCTGCATTTAGTGGAGAAACCCAATGCAATGAGTCAGGGCTTGAGTTTTCATCAGAAAAATCTGATCATCATTACATGAAAAGTTTGTCAGTGTCGGGTGGCACACCCAACGGAAATCACTTTTGGATTTGTGAGACGGACATATATTTCAGTCGTGATAATCAAATCACACTCAGCTAGTCAGCAGATCTAAAAATAAAATGGAGCCTATATAAGAATGAGCAATCCAGGTAAGATTTGTCAGAATATGGATACAGTAAAGCAAACCATCCCAGGGCGTGTCAGATAAAGATTTAATGGGAACAACAATAAAGGAAAAAGGATACCCGAGTTGGAAACGGTTCCCTTAAGTCAGAATATTCATACTTGTTCCCTGAGCAACCAAATCTCGAGGACGGGATTTCTTTAGGTAAGGTTTTTCACAGCCTGATTTTTGGGCCTTTCTTTTTCTTTTGTTTTTTCCGAGGTTTTTGCCTGAGTTTTCTTTTTCCATGGCTATGTGGTCTGGAAACTGAAGAAGATGACCTCTTCTTTGGTTCCAGAGTGGCTTGTCATTCCCAAATCTTTCCCTAGACCCTGTCATTTCCATCCTAGCCCAAATCCCAATATTCTTTTTATTGGGAATATTCCTTTTCTATTAAAGGAATAACTCCAATTGCCCTAGGTTGTGAAGCAACCTATATTTCCATCACTCCCAAAATTCCCAAATAATTCTAATAATTTTTTTGGGTCATATATTGATAAAATATGGAAAAACTTTTCATTGCCATGTTCAAAAAGAATTCCCCAATATTCCTTTTCCTATTCTGCCCTAAATGGCACTTTGTGAAGGAAGTGTCATTTATATTTCACCTATTGACTCCCAACATTTTTAGGCATGTTTATATGTCCACATAATTGCCCCATGCACAAGTTCAAATTTATTTGCCTAGCCAATCTTCCTCAATGAATTTTCAAAGTTTATGTCTGACAGAAGGCTTTGTGAAGGAAGTGCTAGCTAGGAGTACCCAAATGAGTTGAACTTTTGCACACTCCTTAATGTGCTCATATTAACTCCTTAAACCCATTTGCAGCCCCATCCAATCATCTATGTGAGCACATGAGCAAATCTTTGTTTCTGGCAAAATTTTCAAGTTGTGAAGCAAGTATATTTTATATTGCTTCAAAACTCCTGATAAATTACCAGATCATTCTTATACCCATAAACCATCTCTCCACCCATTTTGGCATCATTTCATTGACTTATTTGACCACCATAATTATTTCAAGTTTCTGGTCAGTAGAGATATTTGTGAAGCAAGTACCATTTTGGCTTTGCCAAATGGCATGATACTTGGTGAGCATCTTCATTTGGCCAAATGACTAAGCCTTGCCCAATATTAGCTCAAGAGGACACTCCACGTGAGTGCATCTTGCTAATCTTCATTTCTAGACCATTTTGGCAGTTGCAAAGCAACTATGAGTTAACTTGGTCCATTTACCCTAACAACCTCCAGGACTGTAGTCCTTCCTATCCTAAACATCCCATACATCTTGTTTGGCCTCAAGCAGATCCCAGTTGACATCATTGAGCTGATGAAGTTTACTGCAGTAAACTTCACACCTCCTTTACCTTTTAACCAGGGCAGTTTTCATTGATCTACCACCTCAGTTACCTCTTAACCAGGAGAGACTTACCCCTAGACAACAATTGACAACCCATTCCTACCACTACATGCCGTTGCACATGGTGACCATGACAATGGCGTGTCTGTGCACGCGCTCTGTGTGCACTGCACGCGTCCAGTGGCTGTTTGTGCTGGACCCCCTCCTCCTCTCGGCGTCTTCGAGCTCGTGAGCATTTCCATTGTCCTCTTCTCGTCGTCGCTGATCACCTGGACCCCTCTCCCCCTCCGTCCGCTTGCTCACCGACGCAAGCCGCCGCGCGTCCACGAGCACACAGTGCCGATCGAGCTTTAATGGCGCTCGGCCTCTTCTCCTGCCCTCCCTTGGCCTCCTCTACCTCGTGAGTTCTTCCCCTGTGCCCTCTCCGTCGTTTTCCCCCGAGCCCATGCGTGCGGGCACGCGCCCGTGGCGCCGGCCACGCGTCGCCGGCGGTGCCAGCTCGGCATCTCTCGCCCGCGGCTATTTAAGCATCCCCGAGCCTCTCCGAGCTCACCCCGACCCTCACCACTCTCCCAGCAACCTCCCCGTCCACTCGTTCGAGCTCCAGGAGCTTTCCTGCCCTCCCATAGCCGCCATGGCCGCCGCCCCCTCTGGCCTAAATTCGGCCGAAGCCGAGCTACCCTCCACCTATAGCCACCACCACTGGCCTCCCCACCTCCCGTAGGGCCTCCCCAACCCATTCGCTCATCGCCGGAGACTCTGTTGCCACCGTCCCCAACCATAGCCGCCGCTGTCTGTAGCTCCTGCTGCTGCACGGTGCCGCGGCCACGCCCCTCCCCGGCGCTCCCTCTGCCCTGGGATAGAGGCGGCGCGCCACCCCGAGGCCACCGGTGTCCTCCGTTTGGCTGGAGATGGCCTGTGGTGCCGAAGCCCGTCGCTGGCGACGTGCGCTCCTCGCCTTTGCCTGTTCTGGTCGGGAGAAGGAGAAAGGAAGAAGAGAAGGGAGGAGAGAGAGGGAGTGGATAAGGTGGGGTCCACCCGTCAGTCTCTCACCCGTTGACCAGCCCCGGACCCGGCACTGCCACGTTATTTAAGTGTAAGCGTATACCCAAAATACGCTTTCCAGTTTTCTGTTTTGGCCCAGTCTCTAAAATAAACTTTTACAGATAGGTCCCTGGCAAAAAAACCCTCATATCTTTTTATCCATAACTCCGTTTGAGGTGAATCCAACACCCACTTCTTTGTTTCATTGAGCCCTTTCTGTTGGTCGCACTTTCACTACGGTTTGACACTATGAAAATGACATTTATGCCCTTGCCCTTATTCGGCCACCTACGAGAGAGAACGAGTTCCGGGGATTCTTTCCGCGGCTTCACCGCACTTCTCCCCGGTGTGTTCTTCATCCTTAGGCAAGCCACAATACCCACTTGCATGATAGTCATGCAGTAGCCATGGTTTTCAACTTGAATATTTAATAATTGTTTGTTTGTTGAAAAGATGGTTATCGTTGTTCCGGAAATGTTTTGATTTGCTTACTCAATTTTGTGCTATGTTGTTTTGTACTCTGTGATCATGTTATACCTGCTAGTATTACCTGTCATATGTTTATGCTTGCTAGTAGTACATGTCGATGATGGTGATGGTCATGCCAGTCTGTATGCCATGTTCAGTGGATATGAGTTATTGTTGATATGGTGGAAAGTTTTGTGATACTCTCATGATGATGTTGATATCATGTTCATGTGTTATTGTTGGCATCATGTTATTTTATCATGGTTCATCATATTTGCGTTCAAGTTTAACCTGATTAAATTGAACTTGAACACCTGTTGGCTGAGTCATGGTGCCGCTGAATCGATGCTGACCAGTGCAACCACGCTTACCGGTATGGGACGGTCCTAATTGGGTCTATTGTTGTGCCTCTCATGGTGCCTCCAACGAGGGAAGGTTATGGGCGCATGCTACCCAGATCAGGTAGGTGAAGCATAACCTTGTGTGCCCGTTGTTGAGTTAATTTTTTGGATCCGTGTCCCCGTGTGGGACGGGCCACGATGGTGGTCGTTGTGCCTGGAGGTAGGCACGGGGCCACCCATGACTTAGCTCAGTGAGGAGTGAGTCGGAGTGGCCGGGAGAGTGTCATGACAATAGATCGGTTTTGTCGGAACGCCGTTGGTCCACATGAATGGGAGTGCGAGGCCATGGGTTCTGTAGTGTGGGTACAGTGTACTAACCTCTGCAGAGTGTATATTAAATCTATCGATAGCCGCGCCCGCGGATAAGGGCCCAGGTCGAGAGAAGGTCACACCATGAGTCAACAGTAATAATAATAATATGCGTAATAACAATGAGATAAGTTGGCCAAGTGTTGGTCGGGTTGTGATCGCCGTAAGGATCACGGGCCATGTAGTGGTCGGGTTGTGATCGCCCTAAGGATCACGGGCCATGTATTGGTCGGGTTGTGATCACTGTAAGGATCACGATTTGAGTGTTGGACGGGTGGTGATCGCCGTAAGGATCACAATGGTATCAAGGATACCGAGTTGTTGTATATTCGTGATGTGGTACGAGAGTCGTGGGTAAAGATCAAGCTCCTTGTGTTCATTTACTGATCGTTACGGTATTGTTTATGCCAAGCTTGATTTGATCCTGAGATGATCGTGTGATGTCCGAGGTTGGTAAGTGATGCATGTGTTGGTTATGAGGTAACCGAGCAGAATAAGTGGTGAATATGGTGTCATCATGTTGCATGCTAGTATTGTCGGATTAATATGTTCATGTTTAGATAGCTGTATCATGTTTATGTTGGTCAGGCCATGTTATTCTAGTGATATCATGATAATTCCTATTTAACCTGTAATTGCCATGCGGTTGTCTGCCTTGAATGCTTCTGGTTTATTGTGAGCTTGCAAGTACATTCAATGTACTGACCTGGCGTGTCATGCCAGCTTGCAGGTCGTGCCGGATTTGATTGCTTGCTTGTCATGGTTTCCGTTCGTGCGAGCTAGGATCAGCGTTCCAGCCAGAGTCCCTGCGGAGTGGAGTTTCACAACCGTCGCCGTTGTTCTGCTGCTAGAGTTATTCCGCTGCTTCGAGTTGTTCTGCTGCTTGCATAGAGCAACTGAGGATGGTGTAGTGTCGTCGTACCGATGTTAATCATTGTAATATCGGAGACCTTGTATTCATATTCGTTTAATAACAGAAAGCTGGTTTGTTCTATGCTAAGGAGCGTCATATTCCAGAAGACTTCTCCTTGATCTCTGGGCTGGAATATGGGGCGTTCCTGTTTTCTCTGAGCCGGGGTGCCACACTTGCTCATGAAGACATAGGGCATTTGAGGAAGCCCATCGTTCGAATATACAAGCCAAGTTCTACAATGGAAAATTCCCACTAGTAAAATATGAAAGTGACAAAATAGGAGACTCTCTATCATGAAGAACATGGTGCAACTTTGAAGCACAAGTGTGGTAAAAGCATAGTAGCATTGCACCTTCTCTCTTTTTCTCTCATTTTTTTTGTTTTTTCTTTGTTTTTTGGGCCCTCTCTTTTTTTGGCCTCTTTTTTTTTGTCTGGAGTCTCATCCCAACTTGTGGAGGAATCATAATCTCCATCATCCTTTCCTCACTGGGACAATGCTCTAATATTGATGATCATGACACTTTTATTTACTTACAACTCAATATTACAACTCGATATGTAGAACAAAAGTATGACTCTATATGAATGCCTACGGTGGTGTACCGGGATGTGCAACAATCTAGCATAGCAAATGACATCAAAAAAGGACAAGCCATGTAAACATCACGCTAGTTATCTTACGATCATGCAAAGAAATATGACAATGATGAAGCGTGTCATGATAAACAGAACGATGGAAGTTGCATGGCAATATATCTCGGAATGGCTATGGAAATGCAATAATAGGTAGGCATGGTGGATGTTTTGAGGAAGGTATATTGTGGGTGTAATGCATAGGCGAAAGTTGTGCGGTACTAGAGAGGCTAGCAATGGTGGAAGGGTGAGAGTGTGTATAATCCATGGACTCAACATTAGTCATAAAGAACTCACATACTTATTCCAAAAATCTATTAGTTATCAAACAAAGTACTACGCGCATGCTCCTAGGGGAAGGGTTGGTAGGAGTTAACTGTCGTGCGATCCCGACCTCCACACGAAGGATGACAATCAATAAATAAATCATGCTCCCACTTCGTTACATAACGGTTCACCATACATGCATGCTACGGGAATCACAAACTTTAACACAAGTATTCTTACCAATCCACAATTACTAACTAGCATGACTCACTAGATATAAGTGAAGCAAGAGAGTTGAATACTTTATACAAAAGATATGCCCACTCTCTAACAAATATAAGTCAAGCAAAAGAGCATTCTACAAATGGCGGTTTTCTATGTGTAAGGAAACAAGCAATCCAAACTTCAAATGATATAAGTGAAGCACATGAAGCATTCTATAAAGCCATACTCAAAAGATATAAGTGAAGTGCATAGAGAATTCTATAAATCAACCATGGACTATCTCATGCCAGCATGGTGCATTCAAAAAAAAGCACACGACGCTCCAAGATTTACGCATATCATGTGAAGAATAAAAATATAGCTCCAACTAAAATTACCGATGGTCATTAGAAGAAAGAGGGGATGCCTTCCGGGGCATCCCCAAGCTTAGTTGCTTGGGAGTCCTTGAATATTACCTTGGGGTGCCTCGGTCATCCCCAAGCTTAGGCTCTTCCCACTCCTTATTCCTTCATCCATCGTGATCTCACCCAAAACTTGAAAACTTCAATCACCCAAAACTTAACAGAAACCCTCGTGAGATCCATTAGTATAATAAAGAAAATTTCCTCTTTAAGTACTGTTGCAAACCCATTCATATTTTATTTTTATTGTAGCTACTGTATTATAACTTCTCCATGGCTTATACCACCAATAAAATAGATAGTTTCATCCAAACGAGCAAAACAATGCATCAAAAACAGAATCTGTCTTAAATAGGACAGTCTGTAGCAATCTGAACATCTACCATACTTCTGTAACTCCAAAAATTATGCAAAATTAGGACAAAATAAACAGTTTGTATAAAAGTGTTGTGCAAAATGTTTCAGAACCGTTTGACTTTCCAGTAAAAATTGTAAATTCACGCGCTACAGCCAAAGTTTCTATTTTTTCACTGCACATACCAAGCAAGCAATCTAATCATCCTAAAGGCAAATCTTGACACATTATTTTTATAATACAATGAATTTATGCAAGGGGATAATTATTTTGTTGAAAAGTTCCTGTAATTCAAGATTTTCAAAGTTTCCATGGGCATGAACAAAGCTCAAGGAGCTCCCCCACTTCAACGATGCTCGTCCTTCTTACGTTCACTTTTCTTTTTGAAAAGTTTTAGGTTCCCCACTTTATTTTTTTGTTTTTAAACTTGTAAAAGCACTCAACAGAAATAAATGACTCTCTAAAACTTCTGGGTTGTCTCCCTGGCAGCACTTTCTTTAAAGCCATTAAGCTAGGCATATAGTGCTAAAGTAATGGATCCACCCGGATCCCAAGGTATATCAAAGCCAATTTTAATTAACAATGATTTTGTAATTTAGTAGTGAGAACAAAGTAACATATATCATGTAATGACTAAGTCTAACTCTCTTTCTATGCATCGGCATGTCATAAAAGAACAATACATGCACACAAACACTACAAAAAAAGACACATCCGTGACATTTTGGGTCGAACAAATTTTTTTCCGGTCATACTTATGACACTTCTATGACGATAATTGTGACAAAACCTGGTATCACCATAGATGTGGTGGGCTCCTACTTCTATGACAAAAAATCATGACAGAAAATGGGCTTTTCGTCGTGGGCGGGCCGGAGACGCAACTGCATGACATTCTTGGGGCCGTCCATGACGGAAAAAACCATGGTAGAAGCGAGGGCGAGAAAAATTTCGGTGAGTTCCCTGTTACGGTGGGTGGTCGGGGGCCAAGCGATGCACGTTTCTCTCATACACGTACGCGCGTGTGTGCGAGGCATTAGCTCTAACTGAACCCGAGCGAGACGTTGGGCTCTAACTGAACCCGAGCAATTGCACTGTAGGCTACGCGTTACTGAACCCGAGCGATCGATCGATGGCTATTAACTGAACCCAATCGAGTGATTCCTTCGCTACTGCTGCTAACTGAAGCCGATCGATGCTGCCCCTAGATGAACAGTGAGCGTTGCGGGGGGGGGGGGGGGGGGGGGTTGGATGAACAGTGAGCGGTGGGCGTGGATGAACAGGACCCCGTGGTGTTGCCTCTAGATGAACAGGACCCCGATTGATCGAGCCGGTTGGGGCTGGATGAACAGGACCTCATGGAGGGCTGGATGAACAGGACAACCCCGTGGAGGGCTGGATGAACAGTTGTCGGATATCGGGTTCCGGCAAAACCCTTAAGGTTCAAACACTGGGGTGCGCGTGAAGATCTTTCCCCTATGGATCCACATCCCAACTCCTTGCTGCGAATCTAAGCTACTCGATGAACAACACAAGGGCCACAAGGTTTATACTAGTTCGGGCCACCGTTGTGGTGTAATACCCTACTATATTTTGTGATGTGGTGGATTGCCTCAGGGGCTGATAATGAACAGTATAGAGGAAGAACAGCCTCACGAGAGGTGTTCTTGGGCTGGTGCGGTGTTCTGTTTGGGAAAGATTCGACCGTCTCTGGATGATATCCTCCCCTCTACTATGGTGACTAGCCCTATATATAGAGGCCCTAGTCCTCTTCCCAAATATTGATCGGGAAGGGAGCCAACAATGGCCATTTTGAAGGGGAACAACTAGTACAAGTTATCCTAACTAAAGCTGGTCTTCGACTGCCAAAGGCACCGGCGATGACGCCGTCTTGGGCTCCACGGTGACCTCTGTCCTACCGCTCTGCTGGTCTTGGTCTCGTTGCACCGATATGGTAATCTTTGCTTGATACCTCGGTACTCCGCGCCTGCGCTTGCCCCCTTTGCACCAAAGAGTAATCGAGGACACTGCGCAGGCTGGTGCCCGCCTGGCCTTGATCATCATGGCTTGCGTATGAGCACCTCGTGAGGTACCCCTGCCTTGATCTGTCCGCCTCCTCGCGAGCCTGCCTGGTGAGGTCGTCCCTGAGGAAGCCTTGCATCGTCCTTCCCGCGAGGCTTGGCTCCCCGCGAGGGTCTTGAGCTTGGGTTGATGTAGACGGTTCGTACTGGGCCTCTGCTTGAGCCACGCCATAGGCCGCAGGCAGGCAAGTCTGGGGACGCCCGTTCCCAGAACGCCGACGGTAGCCCCCAGGCCCAAGGCGCGCTCAGACTTGTCTTAGCAGCAAAGCGAAAGGGCAAGTGCGGAGCGCCGCAGGCCCCAACAGCCTGCGGCCTTGGTCGCTGCATGGCGGTTGATTGGACGTGAGCGTCTCCGCTTCCCCATGCTACCTCGGCAACTGCCCGTCTGACAAAAGGTTGGCCTGGGTTAGGCATACCTTCATTGCTCTCATTTGCCTTGCTCCAGATCCCCTTTCTTGCTCTTGCCCTCCTGCTTCCGAAATCTCCAGATCCGCCCCATCCTTTCTCCTCCACCGAGCAATGGTGGCCCGCAAGACAGCGGTCGAGGCTCCACCGGCCTGGTACTCGCCGGCTCTGGATCCCCCCAACATGACAGAGAAGAATCTCGCCTTCACGCGCCTAATGACGGCAGCGTAGGGCAGCGAGATGGGGGGACTGCGCTCCGAGCCGGCTCCGCACAACTGGAGGATAAGGGGAGCACCTACTATCCCTTCTACATGACCACCGTCATTGCCGGTCTGGTGCCTCCTTTCTCCGAGTTTTTCTATGCTGTCCTCCGCCATTACAAGCTGCAGGCTCTGCATCTTCATCCTAACTCTATTCTCCTTCTGTCAATTTTTGCCTACTACTGCGAGGCGCACGTCGGGGTGATGCCTTCCATGGCCTTGCTGCGCCACTTCCTCTCCCTCCGAGTCACCAGCACCCATACCTCGGCGTGCGCTGGCTTTGTTGCATACTCCAAAGCCAACGCGATCTCGAAGGCTGGGAAGAGGGCCGATGGCTTTCGGAGCAAGTGGGTCATGCTGGATGCCGGATGCATCCACTCTCGACTCGCGCTGCCCATGGAGCAGCCCTAGGCTGATGAGGCGTGGTCCCGTGTGAAGATTGACGACCGGCGAGCGAAGCTGGTGCTGGATAAGGTGAACACCAACCTGAGGCCGGGCAACATGAAGGCGGCGAAGCTGACCGGGGCAACGCTCCTGAGGGAGTTCCTGGAGCACCATGTGGCTCCACTTTAGGGGCACTCGCGCCTGTTGTGGATGCTCGGAGATGCGGATGCCGATCTCCGCCTGAACTCGGAGGCCCTGGCTAATGAAGATCTGACCACAGCTCTCCGCTTCCTGGTTGGGGAGGATGTGGAAGGTCTGGAGGGAGCTCCTGTCCCCTTGTTCCTTCGTGACGACTGGGAACAGGTGGTGAATGCCGTGCCCACCTTCAGTGGGAGCGGCCAAGTGCCGGAGGTGCCTCCTGAGGGCAAGGAAGTGGCGGCGCCGGTGGAGCTGTCCTCTGATGATTCCCACGGAGGAGAGGAGGAAGACGAGGAAGAGGAGGAGCGTGACTCCGAGGCGACCACTGAGGAGACGAGGGAGACTTCCCCCTGGCGTAGGGCCAACGTCCTCCGCTCCATGTGGGATGACGACGAGGCTGACACCACGCGAGGGGGAGAGGACCTGCCCGTGATCCCGAAGAAGGACATGTCGGGGCTGATCTCCCGAGGGTCTACTCCGGCTCCGGTACTACCCGAAGCTAGCTCCAGCCCTTCTAGTGCGCCCTCCTCTGCTGCCGGACCTCCCGAGGCTGCGCCCCGCAAGAGGCTCTCGGGCTTTAAGCTCGGCAGCAGGCCGTTGGAGCTCGCCGCGACTAACCAGTAAGTACTTGAACTCTGCTCTGCTCTGGGTTTTGCTGTTAGGGCTTGACATCCTCCGTTGCTTGGGTAGGCTCCGCTTGGGGCAAGCTCATCTGTTGTGGCTGCGCCTTCGCCTGCGGGAAGGGGAGGCAGTGGAGCTCGCACCTCCCCTGCCCGGTCGTCCTCGCGAGGCCAGGAGGGACGCTCTGGTGGGGGGTAGCCCCCGTGGCCCCGCTGACTTTGGGGGCGCTGCTGCTTGATGCTGTCGCCGAGGTTGCCAAGGCTCAGGAGGTCCCAACCTCCCAGGTCGTGATTATGTTGCCGTCTTCTCCTCCTGCTCCTCTGGTCCCTGACTCCTCTGCTTCCTCTGTCGCCTTGGACCGTGCCGCTGCTGAGTTGGGTCAGCTATGAGAAGATCTCCAGGGCACCAACCCCCGCCTGGTGGCCGGGCGCCTGGAGCTAATTTCTGGCTGGGCTCGCTCTGATGCCTCCATTCGAGCGGCACTGAGCCAGGCTGTGGCGGCTTCCGGCAAGGAGAAGCAAGTCGCCACCCAGGCCATAGCCGCTCGCCATGCGGTGTTGAAGGATGCTTCAACTTTCCAGGGCCGCTGCAAGGCGCTGGAGGACGAGCTGCAAGGCCTACGTGATGAGCTCGCCAAGGAGGTTTGCGCCCGCCAAGAAAAGGAGGAAGAGATGAAGGCTCGGGAGGCCGCCATCGGGGACCGCGACACCGAGCTGTCCGCTGATCGCGGCTGGCTGAAGATACTGGACCAGAAGCAGAAGGCGGAGAGGACTGAGCTGGATGCCAAGGCGAAGGTCTTGGCCAAGGATCGCACGGCCTTCACGGATTACGAGGTGAGATCTCGCAGGGCGCTGAAGTCACTTTATGATGATGGTCTGGAGAAGCCGCTGGCCGGAGCCACGGACGGCCCCACCAAGCTACTTCCCTTCCTGGTCAAAGCGCTTGAGGAGGTCGTGACTGGCATCGGCCCCATGGCTGAGGTTGAAGCTCGCGTCCTTTCCTCTGCAGCGCTGATGCGGATCCTCAGCCACGTCTACCTTCGCAACCCCGATGCCAACCTTGACAATCTGCTGGAGCCTGTGGACGCCGAGCGCTCCACCGCTGCTACTGAGGCTGTGAAGGGCCAAGCGGAGGCCTTGCTGGCGAAGTTCCGCGCCTTCGCCACTGCGTCGAAGGCAGGTGCTACTGGTTCTGCGGCCTCGGGAGGTGGAGCTGACAAGCGCAACCCCGCCACGAGTGACGGCGCTGCTCAAGGGTGATCTCCTCGCGGCCTCTTTCTTGCTTCTACTCCTGCAACATGCACCGTGCCTCGTGGAGGCGTTTAAACTTGTGTTTGGTATCATGAGGACAGTTTATGGTTTGTAATATTTGCTTCTGAATTTGCGAGATTTTGCGTTTCCTTCCTATTTGCCTTGTGTTCTACGTCGGCAGGGCCCGACCCCATGCATAGCTCAGCCGCCATTAGCCCCGACCGGATAACCAGGACGGGACCAAGGAGTGAGGGGCTACATGGCAAGTTAGGCTCCTGAGTCGCGATGCTCAGGAGTCCCCCTTGACACACAAACATCAAATAGGGAGGGGGTGTAGGAGTAGATCTGGCGTTCTACGTCGGCAGGGCCCGGCCCTGAGCATACCTCAACCGCGGTTAGCCTTTCGGAACTAAGGAGTGAGGGGCTACGTGACCAGTTAGGCTCCTGAGTCACGATGCTCATGAGTCCCCCTTGACGCTCAAACGGTCTTCATACCTTGGCTCCGCTCGTGGAGAGGCACGCGACGACCAGGTCCGAGGGACCTGGCTAGGTGGCATGCGCTCGGGCATGACCCGGGTGCAGCCCCCGTGTCCAGCCCCCTTACGTGGTGCTCCCCAGGGGAGGTGTTGCGATGAGGCTAGACACTGAGCTCTGGGCTCCCTGAGGTTGATACAGCCGTGGGCTGCCCTCACCTGTTTATCACCAGCGCGGAGCATAGCGCTTCCGTATGTGTACGGGCATAGCCGCTCCTCGGCAGTGTCGTCAGCCAGCGCAGAGCATGGTGCTTCCACTGGTACGTGGGAGGGGGGCCCCTTCGGGAGAAGCCCCCGGGGCGTTACAGCCCCGCCCTGACACGTGGCCGGCGTGGTAGGGCTAGACGAGGTGTATCTGGGCACCCGTGAGCTAGCGCGGGACTCACGAGGCCCTACCTCAAAGCGGGTTGTGCCTGATCTTGAGCCTTGGGCGGCTGAGTGTTCCTGCAGGGTGGTTAGACACAAATGCTCTACGTCCTCAGGTCTCGGCCCT
The DNA here is from genome assembly GCF_018294505.1 of Triticum aestivum. Taxonomy (NCBI): domain Eukaryota; kingdom Viridiplantae; phylum Streptophyta; class Magnoliopsida; order Poales; family Poaceae; genus Triticum; species Triticum aestivum. The sequence continues at coordinate 292,545,612 of NC_057798.1, read as the reverse complement.
CGAGCAAGCTCAGCCGCCGCTGGTATGCCAGGTCGCGATGCCGTGGACAAGGCCAGGGGTGAGGGCTGGAGAGCCAGTAAGAGCCCCCGAGTCGTGATGCTCAGGCGCCCCCCTTTTAACGTGCAAGCGGTTTGCATGAGGAAGAAAAAGGGCCCACGATAGGCGAGAGATGATGATCATAGGCAGGTTAAGCATGAAAAGCAAATTGACTCAGGTAACTGCAGGAAGGATACATGCCACTGAGTCAGGCCCGAGCGGCTTGGGGATGATACAGCCTGAGGGGCGCCCCCAGCAAAGTGAACTAAGACGTAAGCAAAATGGATACATGCCGCAGGGACAGACCCACGCGACCCGGGAATAATGTAGCCCTTAGTGAGCTCAAAGCTGAAATGCAACTCGAAAGATGTCGCCTGATACCATTGTAGAGGTGGTGTTGAGGTAGCCGACGATGCGCGGTGAAGAAGCCGATCCTCACGAGCCATCAGAGCCCTGAGCCTCGGGAGGCTCTGGGGGTCCGAGCGGCTCCTCGAGGACCATCTCCATCTCCGCCAGGACCGCGTGGTGGCTGGCCTCCTGAGCTTCCAGAATGCTCCGCATTAGACGCTGGTGAGTAGCAGCCATGTTCGGCAGGACGAAAGGCACGCAAACGTAGCTGTGTGGTGGACCCTCGCAGCATCCCACGCGTGAGGGCCAGAGATGCTCCCGAGACGCGACTCGGTTGAGCCCTGGGTAGTCGATGCAGATGTGCAGCCCGCCATCCTCGCCTGGATGGGGAGCTATGCCGAGTAGGCGGCGATTGCCGCGCATGACTCTTGATTCCTGCAGCTCCTGAATGACCTTGGTGATGAACTCCTAAGGGTTGGGACCTCCTTGCGTCATGCCTTCCTAAGGGAAACGTGCCGTGAAGCACGCCTCCAAGTGGTGCCCGAGCGCCTCCCTCATGATCTTGGCAAAGTCTGAGGCCCTCTAGGAGAGAGCCCTTGAGCCTTGCCCGAGGACGGCGCCGGGCGCACCTTCCTAATTGACGGAGGGAGGTGCCCCTTGGACGGGCGCAGATCCTGGCAGGGTGCCTCCGGAGATGCCTGCCTCCTGAGGCCTTGAGCAGGGTGATGTCTTCTTCTTCTTCTTCTTGGGAACTGCCTCGAGAGGGTTCCCGCTCTTGCTGTGTGGGTCCTCGACTGATGCAGCTTGGAAGTCATGCTCGAGGGAGCACATCGCATCTTTCTCTTCGCAGGGGACTGTGATGACTCCGCCGCCTCCCGGCATCTTGAGGACATTGTAGCCATGGTGAGTCACTGCCATGAACTTGGCCAGGGCTGGATACCTGAGGATGGCATTGTATGGCAGGCAAATGTGGGCAACATCAAAGTCGATGCGCTTGGTGCGGTAGTTCTTGCGTTGCCCGAAGGTGACAGGGAGGCGAACCTACCCTATCGGGGTAGTGGAGCCTTCAGTGACTCCCGAGAAAGGCTTGGTTGTATGGAGCTGATCATATGGTACTTGGAGATTGTTGAACGTCTCGACGGACATAACGTTGAGCCCTGGGCCGCCATCGATGAGGGTTCTGGTAACTTGCACATTGCTAATGACTGGGGAACAAAGCATTGGGAGGACACCGGCTGTAGCCGCACACTTGAGCTGATCCGCTGAGCTGAACGTGATGGCGCACGTGGACCACCTGAGAGGGCGCGTGGCCTCGAGCTTGGGGGAGGACTGCATTCACCTCGCAAACAAACTGCTTGAAGATGCGCTGAGAGGCTGGGGCCTGGGCACCGCCCAGGATGCAAGCGATAGCACGTGGCTCCTGGAAGCCCCCAGCCCCCTCGTCCTGATGATGGTCGTCATTCCTTCTTGGCGGTGGTGGCAGAGGAGGAAGGCCTGCGTTGCCCTGTGGGCGATCCTCTCGAGGCTGATCCCTCCAAGCCCCCTCGCAAGGCTGGTCCTGCCAGCGATTCTCACGAGGTCGGTCACGCCACTCCTGGTGAGGGCCTGGGTCGTCCCATCGTCCTCCACCTCTTCCTCCTCCTCGACCGTAGCCCCGATCGTTACGCTCGGGGCGTCGACTGATGCGTCCTTCTCGGACGGCCTTGAGCTCTTGGCATTCATTGGTGTTGTGGGTGTGGAGGTCATGGTACACGCAGTATCGGCTGCCCTTGGACGACTCTGGCTGGTCCCTGCCGCACTTCGTGTCTGGTTCTGCTGCGAGTACAGCTGCTCCCTTGCGCTTCACGTCCTTGGCCTTGGCTTTCTTCTCTTCTGGGTCAGCAGCTAGAAGCTCGAGAAGGGAGAGGCGTCTCTCCTCAGCCCTTGCGCACTTGGTCGCCAGGTTCAACAGCTCCACAGATGTGCATAGATCCTCGTGGATTGCCAGCTCCTCCTTCATCTTGACGTCGTGGACGCCGTCAGAGAATGCCGTGATGATGGCCTCCTCAGTCACCTTGGGAATCTTGAGGCGAGCGCTATCGAAGCGCTGGATGTACTTCTGCAGGGTCGACGAATGATCGAACAATCGAACGCGGAACAGCGGAAGAACGATTCCGGGCACCCCTACCTGGCGTGCCAAATGTCGGATATCGGGTTCTGGAAAAACCCTTAAGGTTCGAACTCTGGGGTGCGCGCGAAGATCTTTCCCCTACCGATCCACGTCCCAACGCCTTGCTGCGAATCTAAGCTACACGATGAACAACACAAGGGACACAAGGTTTATACTAGTTCGGGCCACCATTGTGGTGTAATACCCTACTCTAGTTTGTGGTGTGGTGGATTGTCTCAGGGGCTGATGATGAATAGTACAGAGGAAGAACAGCCTCGCGAGAGGTGTTCTTGGGTTGGTGCGGTGTTCTGCTTGGGAAGGATTCGATCGTCTCTGGATGAGATCGTCCCCTCTACTGTGGTGACTAACCCTATATATAGAGGCCCTGCTCCTCTTCCCAAATATTGAGAGGGAAGGGAGCCAACAACGGCCATTTTGAAGGGGAACAACCAGTACAAGTTATCCTGACTAAAGTTGGTCTTCGACTACCAAAGGCACTGGCGATGACGCCGTCTTGGTCTCCACGGTGACCTCCGTCCTGCCGCTCTGCTGGTCTTGGTCTCGTCGCATCGATATGGTAATCTTTGCTTGAAGCCTCAGTACTCCGCGCCTGCGCTTGCCCCCTTTGCACCAAAGAGGAAACGAGGACACTGCGCAGGCTGGCGCACGCCTGGCGCCCACCTGGCCTTGATCGTCATGGCTTGCGTCATGAGCACCTCGCGAGGTACCCCTGCCTTTTTCTCTCCGCCTCCTCGCGAGCCTGCCTGGTGAGGCCATCCTTGAGGAAGCCTTGCATCGTCCAAACCGAGAGGCTTGGCTCCCCGCGAGGGTCTTGAGCTTGGGTTGATGTAGACTTGCCGTACTGGGCCTCTGCTTGAGCCACGCCACAGGCCGTTGTAGTGACCAGACCTAAAACAGTCTGATCTCTGTGCATCAGTGTCATCCCTGGATCGGTAATGCTGACACGCACAGTACTTTAAGGATTTATAACAGAGTAGCAATCACACACTTATTACATCGAATGTCTCAAAAGAGAACTTATTACAATAAACATGGATTAAGGCCATCTAGTAACGATAACAGCGGAAGGCTTGGAAGATAAAGTGAGTCCATCAACTCCAACGGCATCACTGAGTGAAAGATCACGACCTAAGGCACCTTACTCGTCGTCTGAATAGTCTGCAACATCAATGTTGCAGCCCGAAAACGGGTCAGCACATGGAATATGCTGGCAATGTAACACATAGAGAGTAATGAACAGAATAATGCTATCACTACATGCATATATGGCTGGTGGAAAGCTCTATGGTTACAGTTTTGCATAAAGCCAATTTTTTCCTACAACAAAGGAATAACTTTTATTTAACTATCATGGTGGTTGTTAAACATTGAGAAGGTTCACCCAACTCAATCCCAATTAAGCATCATCAAATAAACCCAAACAGAATTAATTAAGTAACATGATGAGGTTCACATGATAATCCAGGTACTAGATACTCAAAACGTCTATAACCGGGGACACGGCTAACCATGATTAGTTTATACACTCTGCAGAGGTTTGCGCACTTTTCCCCACAAGACTCGATCTCCTCCGTTGGATTTCTCGCACCACATGGTGTGTGAGAAACGGATGACCGAGACATGGTCTTTCAGAAGTGTCACATCCCTAACTTCTGGTTTGCTCTGAGCTAGCTAGTCATGTGTTGCATCATGTTTAAATTTTGCCTAAAATTGGAATGGGGATGTTCAAACCCTAGCATTAAATCAACTCAACTAGGGTGAATTAAAATCTTTTCAATAAACCCAAAAAGTTCCTAAGAAAAGTTCATGATTTCTGGTTAAGGTGGAAACCTCTGCCAAAAATGATGAATATATTCTTAGGTCATTTTTGGATTTCTGAATTAAATCATATTGTACTTGACTTTGGGCATTTAAACACTATAAATAATTTAAATGTTCAAATAAATGTTGGAAATTTTTAAGGGTCGCTGAAATAATTCAGAAAGCACCCACAATTGTTTCCAGGATTTTATTAAATGATTTGGTATTTTAAATCAAATCAAAAACAAAATAACAGAAATAGAAAAGAAATAAAAGAGAGAGAGAGAAGGAAGTTACCTGGCGCCCACTTACCTGGCCCAGCACGGCCCAGCCCATCTCCACTCCCCCTGTCGTCTTCCTCCTCGCCAGAAGGACCGAGGCGTGGCGCGCGCCCGAGAGGCCTCGGCCACCTCCTGCTTCCCCTGGCCACCTCCTGCTTCCTCTCGTCGCCCTGGACCCCGTCCGCGACGCCACGCACCCTCCCAGGCCTCGCACTCTCCCCGTGCCTTCTCCCCCCCTTCTCTGGCTCCCTCTCTCTTCCACCGAGCGGAGCCCCGTCGCCACCGACGCCGTTCGCCGCGGCCACAACCACCGCCTCGCCTCCCCGACGCCTCCCAAAGCTCTGCCTCGACCTACTCTTCCTCCCCACCACTCCAAGCAACACCAGGAGCCCTGCAGTGACGCCATCGCCGCCATCTTCACCGACGGGCATCGAAGATCGCCGGCCCGATTCTCCGTCTCCAGGTCGCCCCCGAGCCCACTGAGACGCGCTCTGCAACCACAGTGAGCTCATGGACCGATTCCCCCTCCTCTCCTGCTCGCGTTCTTGCTCTAGCCCCGTTCCCCACCGCCGCCGAAGCTCGCCGCCGCCACGGCCGACGAGCTCCATGCTCCTGAGCTCGTCCGCTCGCCCGAGCATCACCAGCGTGCTCGCCGCGCTCCTGTGAACCTGCAGCACCCACGGGTTCTCCCTGTTGTGCACCGTAGCACCGTTTCCGCCAACGCCCGAGGTCCGGCAGCCGCTGAGCTCGACGCCGGCGAGGATTACGGCCACCCCAGCTCGCCCCGGTTGCACTGTTGGATGCGCGGGATCGCCAGCTTCCCGTAGAGCCCAGCGGCGCCTCGAATGGCTCCCTGTATCGCAATTCCGAGCCGCCCCGCCGCTACTGTCGTCGCCGGCGACATGTCGCCGGCAGGTTTGACCTGATCGGCCCAGGGGTTGACCCCCCCTGACGTGTGGGCCCAGGCGCCTGCCTAATTAGTGTTAGGTTAGTTAGTGTTAATTAACTTAGTTAATTAGGTGAGCCACTGACATGCGGGCCCCGCCCGGCTAACTAAGTTAGTTAGGGCTAATCATATTTAGGTTAGTCACTGACCAGTGGGCCCAATCCAGTTAGTTAGGGCTAACTAACTTGGTTAGTTGACTGGGTCACTGACCAGTGGGTCCCACTGGTCAGGTTTGACCTGGTCGACGCCTTTGACCTGCTGACGTCACCCCGGCGTCATGCTGACGCAGTATATGCTTCTGGGATTTTAAATAAATCAGAAATGATTTATTTATTTTCAGAATATGCCCTAAACTTCAATAAATCATAGAAATTCAACCGTAACTCCAAATTAAATAATTTATATATGAAAAATTATCAGAAAAATTCAAGGAATCCATCTGTACCATTTTCATGCATGTTAGAACAACTTATAACTGCTGTTCAGCACAAATCAATTACTGGCATTTGAATAATCACATATGGAGTTTGAATTTGAATCTTGTATTCAAACCAACTTCATTTAATCTGTTGCTAGTTGCATTAGCTCAAAACACATTCATATTGCCATGTCATGAGCATGCATCATATTGTGCATTGCATTGATTGTATTTCTTCTTTGTTGCCGGTATCTGTTCCCTCCCGGTAGACGATGTTCCGACGTTGTGATCGTTGACACTGATGAAGACTCAATGTTATCTTCAGAAGTGCCAGGCAAGCAAAACCCCCTTGTTCATTCCGATACAATCCTACTCTCTCGCTCCTGCTCTCTTTTAATGCATTAGGACAACACCGATTCATCTGTTACTTGCTGCGGTAGCTGAACCCTTTATCCTTTGCATGACCTGTCATTGCCACAGTAAATAGATGAAACCCACTAGCATGAGTAGGAGTTGTTTGAGCCCTGTTGTGCCTACTCATTCATGTTTGTTTGTCATGCCTGCTACTGCTTAGAGTTGAGTCAGGTCTGATTCATCGGGGATGAATCAGAGGTGCGTGAACATGTCCTACTGCGTGTGAACTAAGTGTGTGAACACGATTTGGTAAAGGTAGCGGTGAGAGGCCATGTAGGAGTACATGGTGGGTTGTCTCATTGCAGCCGTCCTCAGGAACTGAGTTCTGTGTTTGTGATCCATGATTCAGCTACTACCATACATTGGGCCCTGAAATATGACCCCGCTCGGCTTCTTATTCACCCAAGTCCTCTGTCCAGGAGTTGCAAGTAGTTTCTGGTGTTTGTAGTATGCTGGAGGCCGTGCACAGCGCTGACCGGAGGGGTGGGCTGTGATGCGGTAGGCACGTGGCCGGGTATACCGGGCGCCCGTTTGGTGTCACGGAACCCTGTTCACATCGTTTGGGGCTGTGAGCGAAACTCCGGCCGGATCTCCTCATGGATGGAACCCGAATAGGCGATAAACCTGGACTAGAGACTTGAGTGTTTAGGTAGGTCGTGGTCTACACCCACGTCGGCTTTCGCTTGAAGTCTGCCGAGCACATGTCGTGTGCAGACGCTAAGTGGTGGAAACATGTATGAAGAAGTACACCCCTGCAGGGTTAACATCATCTATTCGAATAGCCGTGTCCACGGTAAAGGACTTCTGGGTTGCTTATATCAGTTCATAGACAAGTGAAAGTGGATACTCTAAAATACGCAAGATAAGCGTGAGTGCTATGGATGGCGTTCTCGTAGGGAGACGGGAGCGGATCCATAGTGGTGTATTGATATGGTGAATATGTGGACTCGTGTGCGCCACCTCAAAAGAGTTGCTTGCAGTCGTAGTTTAGGATAGCCACCGAGTCAAAGCTGGCTTGCTGCAGTTAAACCCCACCATCCCCTTGTTGATAATGATGCATATGTAGTTAGTTCTGATGTAAGTCTTGCTGGGTACATTTGTACTCACGTTTGCCTATTTTATGTTTTTGCAGAGAGACTTCGGTCTCACTAGTAGTTCCACGTGGACTTCGACGTTTAGCTTGATACCTCAGCTACGATCTTGTGCCCTCGGCAGGATCTGGTAGATAGTCAGGCTTCTTAGCCTTTTTTTCAGTTATAGACGTCTGTACTCAGACATGATAGCTTCCGCTTGTGCTTTGATATGTATGCTCTGAATGTTGGGTCATGAGACCCCTGTTTGTAATATCTCGCTCCTCGGAGCCTATTGACTAAATACTTGAGTTGTAGAGTCATGTTGTGATGCCATGTTGTATTTGCACATATCGAGCATATTGTGTGTATGATTGAAATGCTTGGTATGTGTGGGATCTGGCTATCTAGTTGTTTATCCTTAGTAGCCTCTCTTACCGGGAAATGTCTCCTAGTGTTTCCACTGAGCCATGGTAGCTTGCTACTGCTCCGGAACACTTAGGCTGGCCGGCATGTGTCCTTCTTCGTTCCTGTGTCTGTCCCTTCGGGGAAATGTCACGCGATGAATACCGGAGTCCTGTTAGCCCGCTACAGCCCGGTTCACCGGAGTCCTGCTAGCCCAGTGCTACAGCCTGGATTCACTCGCTGATGACCGACACGTTCGATGCTGGGTCATGGATGCCTGTCCCTGTAAGTTAGTGCCACTTTGGGTTTACGACTAGCCATGTCAGCCCGGGCTCCTTATGATATGGATGCTAGCGACACTATCATATACGTGTGCCAAAAGGCGCAAACGGTCCCGGGCAAAGGTAAGGCGACACCCGTGGGAATACCGTGCGTGAGGCCGCAAAGTGATATGAGGTGTTACATGCTAGATCGATGTGGCATTGAGTCGGGGTCCTGACAGCGTTGGTATCAGAGCTTGACTGCCTGTAGGATTACCAAGCCAAACTAGTCGAAGTTGAGTCTAGAAATTCTTTAGTTATATAAGGGAATTGATTGTGGGATGGAACGTAAGGCTCTTTTTACTCCTTATACCTCATGCCCTTCTGATCTGAGTCATCTTATCTTTCCTACGGGGATTAAGAGCTAGGCTATCTCTTCTTTCTATCAGGATCACGCGTTACTAATCCGTAGACTTATAAGATTGTTGGATTTAAGCTTGAGTTCAGTTTCTACTACTTCCGTATGTTAATTGTTGATCTCGAAACCTTGATATTGTGCTTCTGAGTGGTTATGCCACCATTTTTGTGAATGTCTCAAATCTCTTCTGAGCATTTACAGCCGTTATGCTGTCCAAGTCATCCCAGGTCTCTAAACAGTCTGATGCATTTGCAAATCCTTTCCTTCCGTCTCCGATGTCCCTTTTGGTCGGAATAAGCACACTAATCGGTAGGTTGAGGTACTTTGTTGCCTCGGCGTAGATGTTGGAGCTATTATTATGACCTTAGGTGTTTAGGAAGTCACCTAGCAATTTAGCAATGCTTTTGTATCCCCAGTGTGATGATTCTGGCCATTATTTTTGAAAGCATCCCGTGATGTTATTAGTTAGTAGGCATTCTGTTCCTGGGTTCTTGAACCCAAGATTCACTCTACTTACTTCATGTTGATAGTGTTTGCTAGTTCCTTTAGGATATTAGTAACCTTTGCGATAATCCTCGAGGTTCATGATACATCCTTTTTCCAATTACCATGAACCATTCTTGGCAGGAGTTCTTCTGAACCAAAAGATGACAACAAGAGTGCTCTCGATGAGTTCTCCATGATATATTGTGGCTCTGCCAGTCCTACCTTTCCGCATGGGTTATCTGGAAGAAATGTTGAACTTGGTTCGACATACTAATCTATGCATCCACAACTCAGAAAATCGTATGTTCCTTTGAGTTGTCCCTCTTTAGTTGTCTTCTGACCCTCGTCTATCAATTGATAGTCAAGAGTATGCGTGCATTCGTTTATCGATGCCTATTACTCTTGTGGTCCGTCAAGCCATTCTATCGCGGAATGACTAGGAGAAACAAACTCCAGTACCTCTTCCATATCCAGGATTGGGTCAAAGAAGTTGTGCTCCGCAGAACAAATTGCTAATCCAGCTTTTGATTCTGTTCTACCCTGAAATATTACCGTCTTTATGTCAGGATTTTCATGGGGATTGCACCGGCTCTTGTGAATTCTTGATGTAGTGATACTTCTCGCCATCATTATTCATCCCTCGGTTCCGTGTTGTCGCAACCGGAATGCCGACAAGTGAATCGTGATGTGTGAATTCAATACTCCTAGCAACCTTGTTGCTTGGTAGTTAATGGACAATAATTTCATTCTTGGCGTGTTGGTTTTGAATCATCATTCTAAGGTTGATCATGCTACCTAGTCCTTGTTCTCGGTGCACTCCTCGATCGATGAGTTAGGATTATTTCAAATCTTCGCTCTATTGATCATATCGTCTTGCCTCAAAAAGCAAGATTGTTCTCGAGCTCAGTAACATACCGGTGGTTCGTGGTTTTCCGAATATTTTCTCGGAAGTATTACCAGGTTGTCCCCTGACTGCTATGTTGAGCTCGTGATCAAGTCGTTTTCTTGTGAACCACCCTTTCTCCAAGAATCTGTGTTGGATATCCCGGAGCTAGTTGGTTAAGCTAGACAACAACTTGGAGAATTGGAAGATAAAAGCTTGCCTAACTTAGTTCGTTCCAAAGGGATATTCTTGTGTAGAGTGTGTTGAAGAAAGATGATATCTTCATCGATGGGTCCCTGTGATCAGTTGATGGACTTATTGTCTTATCAATCCTTTGATTGAGTATGGGCTATCGTCAAATCAAATCAGAACCAACGATATTCGTAATGTTGTCTTACTCGTGGTTTTTCCTCGAGCATACACCATTATATTCTTTGGTCTAACCAATGCTATCACCGTGTTCACTTAACTATGGAATTCCTTTTGAAAGGAAACCCAGATGAATTGTTGTTGTGCTCATTGACAACATCCTTGTCTTCTCCATAATTTTGCTGAACATTAAGCTAGTGTTGGAAACTTTTGAAAGCATTTGTTCATGCTAGCTCATGAAGCATATGTTCGGATGTAAGAAGTGACTTCCTCTAGTTCATGTGCATTTGATGCAAGTTGCCGCCGTGGACTCGAGAAAGTCAATGTTGCTTCCTCTGGAATCATCGCAAGTCAGTCATGCACACGTGCGAAGAATTCTGTGGTTTGAAGACTTGCAAACCTTCAATCTATATGTGTCCCTAGCACACCAAGCCACTGATTGATTTGTTCAAGGAGAAGGAGTTCCTTCATAAGAGCTAATCCGGACTTATGTAAGGACTTCGATACCCTCGTTGATGGTTCCCAACCTGAACTCGGTAGTGTTTTATTGTAAGACTACCACGTGGTCATGCTTGTCTAGGACATCGTGTTCACACGTGTGTAGCAGAACCAGCTCATGTTTTGGAGTTTGCTATCGTAGTTCATTTTCCGAGAATCTCGCAACGTTATCTCGTCGAATTGTGTTGCAAACTTTCATTTATCTTCCTAGACTCGATGAGTCTGGAATATCCTGACACCAACCAGATCTAAATCTCAGGCAGATATGATGATTTGGAACATTTCCCAAGAACTATAATATTGGTCCCTCGATAACTGATCAAGTGGATGTCGTGGCCAGCACCTCCCAGCCGAAAGACCTATTATTGCAGTATCTTGATTGAAGAAGTTGGCCACCTCCCCATAGGGATTTCGTAGGATTTACTCCCTAGTTGCCCCTATGGATTTTTGTGTTCCCGAAGTCCGACCTTTTTACTTGATGTTTTAGATATCAAACCATATCTATGAATGGGTTACACTAGCACATCAAGGAGAACATTAGAAGCGGAGTGCTAAATGTCTCTCGGTCGATCATCCAGATTTTATTTGCTTGGCCTCGCTAAGGTGAAATCTGAGAAAGTGTTATCCTCCTTTGCATCTGCATCGTCCATCGCTATTCATCGTGGTAGTATGTTGTGTTGTCAGCACCCTTGACGCGGTTGTTGATAAAACCTTGATGATTGTGGAAATGCTCAAGTTCTTGAGAGCACGCACAAGCGCTACGTGTTATCATCGGCACTAACTGGGATTCCTCTCAGTTTCCTCGGCAATGCTATGACCTTTTCAAACAGTGAATTCACTCTCTATTGTTGGGTTCTTCCCCAGTTACCAGAACCATTCCCAGCATTTGCATTTTGTTCCCAGCCTGCACCGCCAATGTGCCATTCTACCACGGGTCTCTTCCATTTCCGGTGATAAGCAAATTCATCCATTACGTTGTCTTCAACAAGGTAATCCACATCATCCAAGTCCGAGTATGCCATTCTACCGAACCCCTCTAAACGATCGCTCGAGAATTGCCTTAGGTTGGTTTAAAGAGTTTCAATGATCTCTGAATCAAAGGTAATTCTTTTTGCCACTTAAGGGGATATATCTACGAGTCACGGTTCCTAAGGTGTCTCGTTGTGGTATCATGGCAACTCAACTTCTCGCTACGTTGACAATCGGTTACCACCTTTTTAAGTGTGAAATTGTTGTCTACCTAGTGAACCTTCGACATCTGTTCCACTCCATTCATTTGGATGAATGTTTCGTGTCTCAGCTCGAGAGAGGTTGCCATGTCTCATTCCGTGAGTTAATCCTGAGTTGTTCGATCTTCGAGAAGATCGACCCTTCTAGAGTCTCCTTCTTCTCTCCATGTCATGTTGGCAGGAGTTCTCAGAGCAAGACTTCGAGACAATGATGGTGAACGAATCAACGTTCAGTTGAAGTGCAACCTGGATCGTGAAGATTATACTAGTTTGCGTTTCCCCTTTCATCTTACCCTACGCTTGAATCTCGAGACGAGATTCTTGTTTAGTGGGGGTGAGTTGTCACATCCCTAACTTCTGGTTTGCTCTGAGCTAGCTAGTCATGTGTTGCATCATGTTTAAATTTTGCCTAAAATTGGAATGGGGATGTTCAAACCCTAGCATTAAATCAACTCAACTAGGGTGAATTAAAATCTTTTCAATAAACCCAAAAAGTTCCTAAGAAAAGTTCATGATTTCTGGTTAAGGTGGAAACCTCTGCCAAAAATGATGAATATATTCTTAGGTCATTTTTGGATTTCTGAATTAAATCATATTGTATTTGACTTTGGGCATTTAAACACTATAAATAATTTAAATGTTCAAATAAATGTTGGAAATTTTTAAGGGTCACTGAAATAATTCAGAAAGCACCCACAATTGTTTCCAGGATTTTATTAAATGATTTGGTATTTTAAATCAAATCAAAAACAAAATAACAGAAATAGAAAAGAAATAAAAGAGAGAGAGAGAAGGAAGTTACCTGGCGCCCACTTACCTGGCCCAGCACGGCCCAGCCCATCTCCACTCCCCCTGTCGTCTTCCTCCTCGCCAGAAGGACCGAGGCGTGGCGCGCGCCCGAGAGGCCTCGGCCACCTCCTGCTTCCCCTGGCCACCTCCTGCTTCCTCTCGTCGCCCTGGACCCCGTCTGCGACGCCACGCACCCTCCCAGGCCTCGCACTCTCCCCGTGCCTTCTCCCCCCCTTCTCTGGCTCCCTCTCTCTTCCACCGAGCGGAGCCCCGTCGCCACCGACGCCGTTCGCCGCGGCCACAACCACCGCCTCGCCTCCCCGACGCCTCCCAAAGCTCTGCCTCGACCTACTCTTCCTCCCCACCACTCCAAGCAACACCAGGAGCCCTGCAGTGACGCCATCGCCGCCATCTTCACCGACGGGCATCGAAGATCGCCGGCCCGATTCTCCGTCTCCAGGTCGCCCCCGAGCCCACTGAGACGCGCTCTGCAACCACAGTGAGCTCATGGACCGATTCCCCCTCCTCTCCTGCTCGCGTTCTTGCTCTAGCCCCGTTCCCCACCGCCGCCGAAGCTCGCCGCCGCCACGGCCGACGAGCTCCATGCTCCTGAGCTCGTCCGCTCGCCCGAGCATCACCAGCGTGCTCGCCGCGCTCCTGTGAACCTGCAGCACCCACGGGTTCTCCCTGTTGTGCACCGTAGCACCGTTTCCGCCAACGCCCGAGGTCCGGCAGCCGCTGAGCTCGACGCCGGCGAGGATTACGGCCACCCCAGCTCGCCCCGGTTGCACTGTTGGATGCGCGGGATCGCCAGCTTCCCGTAGAGCCCAGCGGCGCCTCGAATGGCTCCCTGTATCGCAATTCCGAGCCGCCCCGCCGCTACTGTCGTCGCCGGCGACATGTCGCCGGCAGGTTTGACCTGATCGGCCCAGGGGTTGACCCCCCCTGACGTGTGGGCCCAGGCGCCTGCCTAATTAGTGTTAGGTTAGTTAGTGTTAATTAACTTAGTTAATTAGGTGAGCCACTGACATGCGGGCCCCGCCCGGCTAACTAAGTTAGTTAGGGCTAATCATATTTAGGTTAGTCACTGACCAGTGGGCCCAATCCAGTTAGTTAGGGCTAACTAACTTGGTTAGTTGACTGGGTCACTGACCAGTGGGTCCCACTGGTCAGGTTTGACCTGGTCGACGCCTTTGACCTGCTGACGTCACCCCGGCGTCATGCTGACGCAGTATATGCTTCTGGGATTTTAAATAAATCAGAAATGATTTATTTATTTTCAGAATATGCCCTAAACTTCAATAAATCATAGAAATTCAACCGTAACTCCAAATTAAATAATTTATATATGAAAAATTATCAGAAAAATTCAAGGAATCCATCTGTACCATTTTCATGCATGTTAGAACAACTTATAACTGCTGTTCAGCACAAATCAATTACTGGCATTTGAATAATCACATATGGAGTTTGAATTTGAATCTTGTATTCAAACCAACTTCATTTAATCTGTTGCTAGTTGCATTAGCTCAAAACACATTCATATTGCCATGTCATGAGCATGCATCATATTGTGCATTGCATTGATTGTATTTCTTCTTTGTTGCCGGTATCTGTTCCCTCCCGGTAGACGATGTTCCGACGTTGTGATCGTTGACACTGATGAAGACTCAATGTTATCTTCAGAAGTGCCAGGCAAGCAAAACCCCCTTGTTCATTCCGATACAATCCTACTCTCTCGCTCCTGCTCTCTTTTAATGCATTAGGACAACACCGATTCATCTGTTACTTGCTGCGGTAGCTGAACCCTTTATCCTTTGCATGACCTGTCATTGCCACAGTAAATAGATGAAACCCACTAGCATGAGTAGGAGTTGTTTGAGCCCTGTTGTGCCTACTCATTCATGTTTGTTTGTCATGCCTGCTACTGCTTAGAGTTGAGTCAGGTCTGATTCATCGGGGATGAATCAGAGGTGCGTGAACATGTCCTACTGCGTGTGAACTAAGTGTGTGAACACGATTTGGTAAAGGTAGCGGTGAGAGGCCATGTAGGAGTACATGGTGGGTTGTCTCATTGCAGCCGTCCTCAGGAACTGAGTTCTGTGTTTGTGATCCATGATTCAGCTACTACCATACATTGGGCCCTGAAATATGACCCCGCTCGGCTTCTTATTCACCCAAGTCCTCTGTCCAGGAGTTGCAAGTAGTTTCTGGTGTTTGTAGTATGCTGGAGGCCGTGCACAGCGCTGACCGGAGGGGTGGGCTGTGATGCGGTAGGCACGTGGCCGGGTATACCGGGCGCCCGTTTGGTGTCACGGAACCCTGTTCACATCGTTTGGGGCTGTGAGCGAAACTCCGGCCGGATCTCCTCATGGATGGAACCCGAATAGGCGATAAACCTGGACTAGAGACTTGAGTGTTTAGGTAGGTCGTGGTCTACACCCACGTCGGCTTTCGCTTGAAGTCTGCCGAGCACATGTCGTGTGCAGACGCTAAGTGGTGGAAACATGTATGAAGAAGTACACCCCTGCAGGGTTAACATCATCTATTCGAATAGCCGTGTCCACGGTAAAGGACTTCTGGGTTGCTTATATCAGTTCATAGACAAGTGAAAGTGGATACTCTAAAATACGCAAGATAAGCGTGAGTGCTATGGATGGCGTTCTCGTAGGGAGACGGGAGCGGATCCATAGTGGTGTATTGATATGGTGAATATGTGGACTCGTGTGCGCCACCTCAAAAGAGTTGCTTGCAGTCGTAGTTTAGGATAGCCACCGAGTCAAAGCTGGCTTGCTGCAGTTAAACCCCACCATCCCCTTGTTGATAATGATGCATATGTAGTTAGTTCTGATGTAAGTCTTGCTGGGTACATTTGTACTCACGTTTGCCTATTTTATGTTTTTGCAGAGAGACTTCGGTCTCACTAGTAGTTCCACGTGGACTTCGACGTTTAGCTTGATACCTCAGCTACGATCTTGTGCCCTCGGCAGGATCTGGTAGATAGTCAGGCTTCTTAGCCTTTTTTTCAGTTATAGACGTCTGTACTCAGACATGATAGCTTCCGCTTGTGCTTTGATATGTATGCTCTGAATGTTGGGTCATGAGACCCCTGGTTGTAATATCTCGCTCCTCGGAGCCTATTGACTAAATACTTGAGTTGTAGAGTCATGTTGTGATGCCATGTTGTATTTGCACATATCGAGCATATTGTGTGTATGATTGAAATGCTTGGTATGTGTGGGATCTGGCTATCTAGTTGTTTATCCTTAGTAGCCTCTCTTACCGGGAAATGTCTCCTAGTGTTTCCACTGAGCCATGGTAGCTTGCTACTGCTCCGGAACACTTAGGCTGGCCGGCATGTGTCCTTCTTCGTTCCTGTGTCTGTCCCTTCGGGGAAATGTCACGCGATGAATACCGAAGTCCTGTTAGCCCGCTACAGCCCGGTTCACCGGAGTCCTGCTAGCCCAGTGCTACAGCCTGGATTCACTCGCTGATGACCGACACGTTCGATGCTGGGTCATGGATGCCTGTCCCTGTAAGTTAGTGCCACTTTGGGTTTACGACTAGCCATGTCAGCCCGGGCTCCTTATCATATGGATGCTAGCGACACTATCATATACGTGTGCCAAAAGGCGCAAACGGTCTCGGGCAAAGGTAAGGCGACACCCGTGGGAATACCGTGCGTGAGGCCGCAAAGTGATATGAGGTGTTACATGCTAGATCGATGTGGCATTGAGTCGGGGTCCTGACAAGAAGTGTTAGCACCTTACGATGGGTAGACCGTTACACCTACTTCCCCTACATCTGCTAGTCTACCATTGTAAGAGTTCACACGATTAATCAACTATGCTAGAGCCCATAGTAGCTTGCGGTTGGACACGAAAGTTTCTAGCATGAATAATCTCATGTTACCTTTGAGGCTGGGTGGCGGTCCATAGGAGAATCCCATGGTACCCCGGGATTTCCAAAAATACAGACAACACTGGGTTCCCCATGTGCCTCAATCCACCCAGATGTGTATTAAAGTTACCACCTTAAGTAAACCATTAATTAACAATCTCACATCTCTCATGGATACACTCACCCAATCCACATCTACTAGCATAGCATAGCAATATAAGCAAACGTAGAAGTAACTCCCAAAGGTTTGATAAATAAAACAGGTAATAGGTACTACCTAATCTACTTCCCAGAGCCCACTTATTAATCAGATCCTAACCATGCAATTGTTTTAGGATTGATTTAATGCAATAAAACTGGGTAGTAAAGAGGTATGATCAAAGTGTTACTTGCCTTGCTGATGATCCGTGAAACCTAGAGACTCATAGTAGCAAGCGGCGCACTCCGGGTACTCTTTCGCAAAAAAAAACAAGCATACAATAAGTACTCATCTAATGCATGGGTAAAAATCAAATAAGAGAAACTAACCAGAAATTTCAACTTAAGAACTCCGGTTTGCAAAAAGAATCAAACCAAACAAAGCAACGAAACTCAAACGGCGAAAGAAACAAGCTTCGGTTACTAATCTGGACCTAAGTCAAATTTTACAGTAGCAAAAACTTGTTTGAGTTGGTTAAACGGAAAGAGGGTTTCGAGATGAAACTTTAGGCGCTTGAATCGCCTGATTCCGATAAACGAGCGAAAAGTTATACTAAAACAAAAATCGAATCAGAAATCGGAATCGGAAATAATCGCGAAAAATCCGAGAAAAGAAAACGGACGAACAGGCTAACGAACGAACGTTCGCTGTGTGCGGCTAAACGACGAAAACCGTTTGTTAAAACGAACGGATGGACGAATGTCCGCAAAATAACCAAATGGAGAAAAAACCGACGAACCGATCTAAAAAAATGGATCTAGTTTTTTTTTTAAAATCGAACGGTTTTTTATAAAAAAACAGCGGCGGCTACCTCGAGTCTGGTGGGAACTCTAGCGAGGCGGTGGCGGACTCCGACGGCGGCTACGGGCGGCGGCGGCGGCGGCAGCGACGGCGGCGGCGTGCTAGGGTTAGGGTTTCGGGGCGGGGCGGCTGGGTGGGCTGGGGCACCGGGGGTGGCGGCTTATAAGGGCCAGCGCCAGGAGTCCCGCTCGGGTACGGCCCGAAGTCGGTTTCCTTTATTTTAATAATTATGACGTGCAGAAAAAGAAAGAAAAGAAATACTAAACGGACTCCAAAAATCCTGAAATAAATTTTCCCCGTCCTCTAAAAATAAGCCGGATAAGATGAACATTTATTTGGGCCTAAAATGCAATTTTGAAAACTCCGAAATAAAATCTTATTTTATTTTATTATCAAATCTCCATTATTTCTTTATTTTGGGAACATCATTTTATTCCCTCTCTCTTATTTTTATAAAATAAATATACGAAGATAAAATAATTAATATCAAATGATCCTATTTTCAAAATTTGAGATAACTCAAATATGAAAATAACAAAATCCCCAACTCTCTCCATGGGTCCTTGAGTTGCGTAGAATTTCTAGGATCAAGCCAAAATGCAATAAAATATGATATGCAATGATGATCTAATGTATAACATTCCAAATTGAAAATTTGGGATGTTACAAACCTACCCCCTTAAGATGAATCTCGCCCTCGAGATTCAGGTTGGCTAGAAAATAGGTGAGGGTGGTCCTTCAGTAGATCTTCCTCTCGCTCCCAGGTGGCTTCATCTTTGGTGTGGTGGCTCCACTGAACTTTGCAAAACTTGATAACCTTGTTGCGTGTGACTCGGCTGGCAAACTCGAGAATCTTCACTGGTTTCTCCTCATAGGTCAAATCGCTATCCAGCTGAATCGCTTCCAGTGGCACTGTGTCTCTCAGAGGTATATCGGCCATCTCTGCATGGCACTTCTTCAACTGGGAAATGTGGAACACATCATGAACTCCTGACAATCCGTCGGGCAATTCCAACTTGTAAGCAACTTCTCCCAGATGCTCCAACACTTTGTATGGTCCCAAAAAACGTGGTGCTTACTTTCCCTTAACTCCAAAACGCTTGACTCCTCGAAGTGGGGACACACAAAGATAAACTCTGTCTCCGACTTCGTAAACTGTCTCCTTGCGTTTCGAATCTGCATAGCTCTTCTGCCTGGACTGGGCTACCTTGAGCCTATCGCGAATTAAGTTCACCTTCTTTTCAGACACTTTAATCAAATCTGGTCCAAACAATTGACGGTCTCCAACTTCATCCCACAACAACGGTGTCCTGCACCTCCTTCCGTACAAGGCTTCAAAAGGGGCCATTTTCAAACTGGATTGATAACTGTTGTTGTAAGAGAACTCTGCATATGGCAAATTATCGTCCCAACTAGATCCATAATCTAGCGCACAAGCTCTCAGCATGTCCTCCAGAATCTGATTGACTCTCTCGGTCTGCCCATCTGTCTATGGATGAAAGGCTGTGCTGAACTCTAGCCTGGTACCCAAAGTTTCGTGCAACTGATTCCAGAACTCTGACATAAACTGGGTTCCTGTATCTGATACAATGGTCCTCAAAACTCCATGCAGACATACGATCCTGGTCATGTATATCTTTGCCAACTTAGCACTGGTGTAAGTGGTCTTCACTGGGATGAAATGGGCTACCTTCGTCAAACGATCAATTACAACCCATATCGAGTCATAGCCTGAACGAGTCCTGGGTAATCCCGTGATAAAATACATGCCTAGCTTATCCCACTTCCATTCAGGTATCGGCAATGGCTGTAGCAACCCTGCTGGCTTTTGATGTTCTGCCTTCACTCTCTGACATACATCACAAACTGCTACATACTCCACAATATCCTTCTTCATTCCGGTCCACCAGAAAGTTTCCTTCCAATCCAGATACATCTTGGTATTTCCTGGGTGAATCGAATATGGTGGATCATGGGCCTCTTGTAGAATCAACTTCCTGATCTCCGGGTCATTAGGCACAGAAACGTGGTCCTCAAACCATAAGGTATCGTGCTCATCCTCACGAAATCCCTTAGCTTTTCCTTTGCTCATCTTCTCCTTTATCTCGGCAATCTCCTTATCAGTCTTCTGAGCTTCTCTGATCTTATCCATCAAAGTAGGCTGAATCTCCAATGCTGCTACATAGCCTCTCGGAACTATCTCCAAACATAGCTCGTGAAGATCTTCGGCTAGCTCCTTTGGTAACTCTCCGATCATGAGTGTGTTGACATGGCTCTTGCGGCTCAATGCATCGGCTACTACGTTAGCCTTTCCGGGGTGATAATGCAATCTCATATCGTAATCCTTAATGAGCTCCAATCATCTCCTTTGCCTGAGATTCAACTCCTTCTGTGTGAAGCTGTACTTCAAACTCTTGTGATCCGTGTACACCTCACAATGGTTTCCGATGAGAAAATGTCTCCATGTCTTCAATGCATGCACTACGGCTGCTAACTTCAAATCATGTGTGGCATAATTCAACTCATGGGGCTTAAGTTGTCGTGAGGCATACAAAACAACTCTTCCTTCCTGCATAAGCACTGCTCCAAGTCCTCGACGAGAAGCGTTGCAATATACTTCATAATCTTTGCGCTGATCTGGCAGAATCAACACTGGCGATGTAACCAAATGTTTCTTCAACTCCTGGAAACTGGCTTCACATTCCTCAGTCCAATTGAACTTGGTATCCTTCTTTAGCAACTCCGTCATGGGTTTGGTAATCTTCAAGAAATTCTCAATGAACCTCCGGTAGTATCCTGCGAGTCCAAGGAAACTCCGGATCTCTCCAGCTGACATCGGTGCTTCCCAATTTGTCACAGTGACAACAGTGGTGGGGTCTACTGCCCTTCTCTGGATATCACATGTCCGAGGAATCCAACTTCCTTCAACCAAAAATCACACTTGTTGAATTTGGCATATAATTGATGTTCTCTGAGCTTCCCAAGTACCAAACGCAAATGCTCCTTATGCTCCTCTTCATTCTTATAGTAGACCAGAATATCATCAATGAACACCACGATGAACTTATCCAGAAAGTCCATAAACACCTTGTTCATCATGTTCATGTAATAGGCAGGTGCGTTAGTCAGACCAAATGACATAACGGTATACTCATATAGCCCGTACCTGGTGGTAAAAGTTGCCTTAGGTATATCCTGCTCTCGAATCTTCAGCTGGTGGTATCCTGATCGCAGATCGATCTTGGAAAATACCTTAGCTCCTTGCAACTGGTCAAACAAATCGTTGATCGACGGCAGTGGGTACTTGTTCTTGATTGTCACTTCATTCAATCCTCGATAATCCACAACCATCCTCAATGATCCATCCTTCTTCTCCACTAGAAGCACTGATGATCCCCAAGGTGACGAACTTGGGCGAATATAGCCTTTATCTAGTAACTCCTTAACCTGCTTCTTGATTTCCTCCAAATCCTTTGCGGGCATCCTGTACAGTCTCTTAGATATCGGCCCTGTGCCTGGCAAAAGCTCAATCAAAAACTCAATGTCTCTGTACGGTGGCATGCCTGGCAACTCTTCTGGAAATACTCAGGGAAATCCTTCACCACTGGTACTTCCTCCTGATAAGGAATTCACTTGAGTCCTCTTCGGCACATGCCGGGACACATCTTGATCCTTCCTCCTTCTGGGGTGGTAAGCAAAATCGACTTACTGGCACAATCGATGTTTCCTCCATACATAGATAGCCAATCCATACCCAGAGTCATATCCAAACCTTGCGACTCCAAAATGATTAGATCCGAGGGGAAAACATGCCTACCTATGGTCAATGGCATCTGAAAACATCCTTAAGTGGCCATATACTCCACTCCTGGTGAGCTTACTAACATAGGTGTTCTAAGAACCTTGGTGGGCAGTTTATACTTATCCACAAATCCCCTTGATATGTATGAATGTGATGCACTAGTATCAAAAAGAACGATTGCAGTAAATGACTTAACCAAAAACTTACCTATTACTTCATCTGGCTGAGCTTCAACCTCCTCCACATTAACGTGGTTCACCTGTCCCGTGTTGAAAGGGTTTGGATTCTTCCGAGAGCTTCAATTGCCATTTCCACTCTTAGCTGCAGGACATTCATTAGCATAATGTCCAGTCTTCTGGCACTTGTAGCAAGTGACGTGGCTCAGGTCCTTCTTGGCTGGGGTTGATGGGTTGGTACGGTTCTGGCCGTTGCTTCCTCCATTCCCATTGCCATTCTTGGGGCCACTATGGTTGTGCGACCTCCGTCCTCCATGGGTATGCTGAAAAGGTCCTCCTGAGTTCATGGTAAAACGAGGCTTCTGCTGAGCTCCAGAATTGTACTTCCCTTGTCCATACTTCCTCTTGCGGTTGTCAATCTGCTGCTGCTTCCCTTCAATCATGAGAGCTCTATCTACCAACTCCTGGTAGTTGTTGAAGGTTGCCACCATCAACTGCATGCTCAACTCATCATTCAGTCCTTCCAGAAACTTCTCTTGCTTAGCTACATCCGTAGCAACGTCATCTGGGGCATAACGTGATAGCTTACTAAAGTCATCCACATACTGGCCAACTGTATGTCCTCCTTGGCGCAAGTTGTGAAACTCACGCTTCTTCATGGCCATAACGCCCGCGGAAACATGAGCAGTACGGAAAGCCTGCTGAAACTGGTCCCATGTGACAGTGTCGATGGGATAAGTGGCTGTGAAATTCTCCCACCATGATGCTGCGGGTCCATCAAGTTGATGTGTGGCAAAACGCACCTTCTCCACATCTGTGCATCCTGGAGTGGTCAACTCCCTTCCCATCTTGTGGAGCCAATCATCTGCAAATATCGGCTCAATGCTACTGGAGAACACCGGCGGATGCAGCCTCAAGAAACGGGCTAAGTGATCAACAGACGGTGGTGGTGGGTTGTTGTTGTTGTTGTTGTTGTTGTTGTTGTTGTTGTTATTGTTGTTGTTGTTGTTCCCCTGATTCTGATTCTGGACTAGTATTTGCATCAATGCATTCTGCTGCTGGAACTGAGTGAGCTCCGGTGGGAAAGCAAATCCATTGTCACGTTGCGGAGGCATCTGAGGGTTTAGAAAAGATGAGAATACAGAATAGAGTGAGGTCTAGAGAGAAAAACACCCATATGCACATGAGACAAACATAATCAATATCACTTAAATCAATTCAAACAAGGGCATACAATGGTCTAACTATTGTTACAAAAGTGCTCGGACTATACTATATACATGGGGAAATACTACTACTATTTTGGTGGTCGACTAGAAAAATTGGTCGGTCGAAGACTCCATGATATCTGCTCCAGCTTCATCAACAAAGTTATCATCGCCATCGTCTGGGTCCGAGTCGGTGTCGTCGATGATGATGTAGTTCTCCGTGCAAGTGCAATCATCATCTTCTCCTCCAGTCGCAGGGAATTCCATGAATACTTTTAGCTTCTTCTTCAGATCATCATTCTTCTCCACAAGTGTCGTCATTTCCTCCTGATATCCATCGCGTGTAGACTTGAGTTCTTCTTCTAGCTCCATGATCTTGGTCATTGCCTTCTTCAGATCTATCATGCCTGCGCACATCTGGTTCTCCTGGTGACGAATGTGCTAGTTTAACTCCTGGATGAATGTTTTTTTGCGTATGAACTCCTGGATGAATGTTGCAATGGATCTTTCTTTCCTAGTGCTGATCATCTCCCATTGCTTATCTCGGCGCCCACAAATCTGGTAGATAGTATCCTTGAGATCCTTGTGGTAAACTTCTCCAATGCGTCTCATGGTGATGTGGGCTACCATGCTCTTTCCTAGACTCCAGGTTGGTGCATCAAAGGAAAACTCTATGGGCTCACTGACTGGCATGAACTTCCTTCGTGGAACTTGAACTTGAATCATCCAACGCTCCTCTTCTGGTAGAGTGGCAATGTAGGTCCCGGTGAAGCTTGATACTCCGATGTTCAGGTACCTAGTGACTTCCTTCAAGTGGCGTCCAAAGGGTGTATCTTCATCCGGTTGTGTAAACTTGTTCCTTGCATCCGCCATCCTAAAAGAGTAGAAAAGGAGAGGAGTCAGAAATGAGAAGAGAGTAGTGATCTAGGGCTTTAGCTTAGTGGTCGCGTCCTACAGTCAGCGTGTGCTGTGATACCATCTTGTAGCGACCATACCTCAAACAGTCTGATCTCTGTGCATCAGTGTCGTCCCTGGATCGGTAATGCTGACATGAACAGTACTTGAAGGATTTATAATAGAGTAGCAATCACACACTTATTACATCGAATGTCTCAAAAGAGAACTTATTACAATAAATATGGCTTAAGGCCATCTAGTAACGATAATAGCGGAAGGCTTGGAAGATAAAGTGAGTCCATCAACTCCAACAGCATCACTGAGTGAAAGATCACAACCTAAGGCACCTTACTCATTGTTTGAAAAGTCTGCAACATGAACGTTGCAGCCCGAAAACCGGTCAGCACATGGAATATGCTGGCAATGTAACACATTGAGAGTAATGAACAAAATAATGCTATCACTACATGCATATATGGCTGGTGGAAAGCTCTATGGTTACAGTTTTGCATAAAGCCAATTTTTTCCTACAACAAAGGAATAACTTTTATTTAACTATCATGGTGGTTGTTAAACATTGAGAAGGTTCACCCAACTCAATCCCAATTAAGCAACATCAAATAAACCCAAACAGAATTAATTAAGTAACATGATGAGATTCACATGATAATCCAGGTACTAGATACTCAAAACGTCCATAACCGGGGACACGGCTAACCATGATTAGTATATACACTCTGCAGAGGTTTGCACACTTTTCCCCACAAGACTCGATCTCCTCCGTTGGATTTCTCGCACTACATGGTGTTTGAGAAACGGATGACCGAGACACAGTCTTTCAGAAGTGTTAGCACCTTACGATGGATAGACAGTTACACCTACTTTCCCTACTTCTCCTAGTCTACCACTATAAGAGTTCACACGACTTAATCAACTATGCTAGAGCCCATAGTAGCTTGCGGCTGCACACAGAAGTTTCTAGCATGAATAATCTCATGATCCCTTTGAGCCAGGATGGCGGTCCATAGGAGAATCACATGGTACCCCGGGATTTCCAAAAATACAGACAACACTGGGTTCCCCAGGTGCCTCAATCCACCCATATGTGCATTAAAGTTACCACCTTAAGTAAACCATTAATTAACAATCTCACATTTGTCATGGATACACTCACCCAATCCAAGTCTACTACCATAACATAGCAATATAAGAAAACGTAGAAGTAACTCCCAAAGGTTTTATAAATAAAACAGGTAATAGGTACTACCTCATCTACTTCCTAGAACCCCCATATTAATCGGATCCTAACCATGCAATTGTTTGAGGATTGATCTAGTGCAATAAAATTGGGTAGTAAAGAGGTATGATCAAAGTGTTACTTGCCTTGCTGATGATCCGTGAAACCTAGAGACTCATAGTAGCAAGCGGCGCACTCCGTGTACTCTATCGCAAACAAACAAGCATACAATAAGTACTCATCTAATGCACGGGTTCAACTTAAGAACTCCGCTTTGCAAAAAGAATCAAACCAAACAAAGCAACAAAACTCAAACGGCGCTAATATGGACCTAAGTCAAATTTTACAGTAGCAAAAACTTGTTTGAGTTGGTTAAACGGAAAGAGGGTTTCGAGACGAAACTCTAGGCGGTTGAATCGCCTGATTTCGATAAACGAGCCAAAAGTTATACTAAAACGAAAATCGGATCAGAAACCGCGATCGAAAATAAATGCGAAAAATCCGAGAAAAGAAAATGAACGAGCAGGCTAACGAACGAACGTTCGCTGTCTGCGGCTAAACGACGAAAACTGTTCGTTAAAACGAATGTACGGACGAACGTCCGCGAGATAACTAAACCGAGAAAAAACCGACGAACCGATCTAAAAAACGGATCTTGCGTTTTTTTTTCAAAAAACCGAACGGCTTTTTATAAAAAACGGCGGCGGCTACCTCGGGTCCGGCGGGAACTCCGGCAAGGTGGCGGCGGACTCCGGCTGCGGCTACGGGCGGCGGGGCGGGCGGCGCGGGGCAGGCGGCGGCGGCAACCGGAGGTGACGGTGTGCTAGGGTTAGGGTTTCGGGGTGGGGCGGCTGGGTGGGCTGGGGCGCCGGGGGTGGCGGCTTATAAGGGCCGGCCCGAGGTGTCGCGCTCGGGTACGGCCCGAAGTCGGTTTCCTTTTAAAAAAAATAATAATTATGACATGCAGAAAAAGAAAGAAAAGAAATACTAAAGGACTCCAAAAATCTCGAAATAAATTTTTCCCGTCCTCTAAAAATAAGCTGGACAAGATGGACATTTATTTAGGCCTAAAATGCAATTTTGAAAAACGCGTATTTTTCCTAATTCAAATAAAATAGCGGTAAAACTCCGAAATAAAATCTTATTTGATTTTATTATTAACTCTCCAATATTTCTTTATTTTAGGAAAGTCATTTTATTCCCTCTCTCTTATTTTTATAAAAGAAATATACGAAGATAAAATAATTAAAATCAAATGATCCTATTTTCAAAATTTGAGAAAACTCAAGTATGAAAATAACGAAATCCCCGACTCTCTTCGTGGGTCCTTGAGTTGTGTAGAATTTCTAGGATCAAGCCAAAATGCAATAAAATATGATGTGCAATGATGATCTAATGTATAACATTCCAAATTGAAAATTTGGGATGTTACAGCCGCAGGTAGGCAAGTCTGGGGACCCCCGTTCCCAGAACGCCGAGAATAGTAGATGGTGGAGGGGTGGATGAACAATAGCCCGTGGAGGGGTGGTTGAACAGGAGCCCGTGAGAGGGGTGGTTGAACAGGAGCGGGTGGAGTAGCACGCGCTGGAGGCTGGATGAACAGGAGCCCGTGGATGAACAGTCGCAGGTGGAGGCTTGAGGAGGTCGACAGTGGATGAACAGTAGCCCATGGAGGCTGGAGGAGGTCGATGGTGGAGATGAATAGTATCCTGTGGAGTCCCGTTTTGCGGTACGCCACACCCCTCCCGATGAACATGACCCCCGTTTCGACCGTAGCGCTCCAACATAAGCCTGTTTCGTCCGTTTTGCGATACACCACACCCCTCCCGATCAATAGGACCCCGTTTCAACCGTAAGGAGGTCCAACACAAGTCCATTTCTTATGTTTTGCGGTATGCCAGACCCCTCCCGATGAACAGGACCCCGTTTCGAATGTGGCCGGTCGAACACATGGCCGTTTCCTCAGTTCTGCAGTACGCCAGGCCTCGTTTCCATCGCCTGTCCCATCCAAGCCGGTTGGCTCCCACGTGTTCTGTTGCCTCCCAATGAACACGAGGCATTCCGTTGCCTCCCGATGAACACGAGGCATTCCATTGCCTCCCCATGAACACGACGAGGACGCAGTTTCTCTGTTCCCACCCAGCCATGTACACGAGCCCTGGCCGTACGTATACGCGAGTAGGCGTTCGAGACCCCTCCTGTATGTACGTACGTGACCGTATTTTCTTTCTTGCACACTGGCCATTGTACATACGTGTACATGCTACGTGTGCGCTTCTACTACGACACGTGCACGCTTCTACATCCACCAGTATATACGTACACGTTCGCGACCAGAAAGACAATGCTACGTATGCTTCGACCAGGTGGGTCCCGACTGTCAGGCACTTCCTTGCATGCGAAGATGTAGCTGGTGGGTCCCAGCGATCAGGGGGCGAATCGTTTTTTTCTCGGACGCACTTCCTTGCATGCGAAGATGTAGCTGATGGGTCCCAGCTGTCAGGGGGGAAAGTTTTTTTCATGAAATACGGTGGCCCGTACAATGGGTCCCTGCTGTCAGGTGGAGGAATAATTATTTTGCGCGTAATAAGGAGGCACTTCCTTGTGGCCGCCATGGACCCAGCTGTCAGCCTCTCCACGTACAGTACTCTTCCGATGGAAGTCGTTCCTTGACCATGTTGACCACGTCGCGCGGAGAGCACCAGGGCGGTGGACGACGGTGAGGCCTAGGAAGGGGACGACGCGGAGCCGGGGAAGACGCGGTAGTGGAAGCCCGCGCAGAGAGGAGTACGAGGTTTCACTGGTTCGGCTGCGGTGTGAGGGTGCCGTCGCCGCAGGGCCTGGCCAGCGGTGGGAATAGTTGGGGGTGGTGAGGCCTCCGCGGCAGCACAGCCGGCCATGGGAGGCAGGAGCATGCGGCACGACCGGCGCTGCTTTGGGCGGCTGGAGCAAGAAGACCAGAGGTGAAGAAGCACTACGGGGTTGGATGGACATCGTACGATCACTGGAGCTAGAATTGTTCAGTTGACTAAGTTGACAAAGCCCTCCATACCCATCAACTTAGCAGGCCCACAAGTCAGCCTCCCACCAAGGTGGGTCCCAGCTAGCAGGGGGAGTATTCATTTTTTTGTGCGTAATAAGGAGGCACTTCCGGTGGGTCTGAGTTGACAGCGGGGGGAACATTTTTTTCGTGAAATACGGTAGCCCGTCCGGTGGGTCCCAACAGTCAGGGGGAAGCGGTTTTTTCACGAAATACTGGTGGCCCGTCCGGTGGGTCCCTGTT
This sequence comes from Triticum aestivum, assembly GCF_018294505.1. Taxonomy (NCBI): domain Eukaryota; kingdom Viridiplantae; phylum Streptophyta; class Magnoliopsida; order Poales; family Poaceae; genus Triticum; species Triticum aestivum. The sequence continues at coordinate 292,517,289 of NC_057798.1, read as the reverse complement.
GTCAGGTGGAGGAATAATTATTTTCTGCGTAATAAGGAGGCACTTCCTTGCGGCTGCCGTGGACCCAGCTGTCATCCTCTCCACGTACAGTACTCTTCCGATGGAAGTCAGTCGTTGACCACATTGACCACGCCGCGCTGAGAGCACCACGGCGGTGGACGACAGTGAGGCCTAGGAAGGGGATGACGCGGAGCCGGGGAAGACACGATAGTGGATGCCCACGGGGAGAGGAGTACGAGGGTTTACTGGTTCGGCTGCGGTGTGAGGCTGCCGTCGCCTCAGAATAACAGGGGGTGTGGGTGAGGGAAGGGGTGGCCTGGCCAATGGTCGGAGTAGTATGGGGGCAGTGAGGCCTCCGCGGCAGCACAGCCATCCACGGGAGGTAGGAGCAGGCGGCACGACCGGCGCTGCTTTGGGCGGTTGGAGCAAGAAGATCAGAGATTGAAGAAGAACTATGGCCGTTGAATGGACATCATACGGTCACTGGAGTATTGACTAAGTTGACAAAGACCTCCGTCCCCGTCAACTTAGTAGGCCCACAAGTCAGCCACACAATATAGTGGGTCCCAGCTAGCAGGGGGTATTCATTTTTTTGGCATAATAAGGAGGCACTTCCTTGCGTGCGAAGATATAGCTGGTGGGTCTGACCTGTCAGTGGGGGGACATTTTTTTCGCGAAATATAGAGGCCCTTCTTGTGGTTCCTAGCTGTCAGGTGGAGGAATCATTATTTTGCGCGTAATAAGGAGGCATTTCCTTGTGTGCGGTCATGGACCCAGCTGTCAGCCTCTCCACGTACAGTCCACTTCCGATGGATGTCGTTCAATGACCACGTTGAGCAGGCTGCGCCGAGAGCACCAGGGCGGTGGACGACAGCGAGGCCTAGGAAGGGAACGACACGGAGCCAGGGAATACTCGGCAGTTGTTTCCAACAGGAGGAGTACGAGGGTTTACTGGTTCATTTGCTGTCCCGGAGAATAACAGCAGGTGTGGGTGAGTAGAGGGATGGCTAGGCCAGCGTTGGGAGTACGGTGGGGTTGTGAGGCCTGCGCAGCAGCATAGCCGGCTGCGGGAGGAGGGAGTAGGCAGTCCCGCCGGTGCTTGTTTGAGCGGCTGGAGCATCAAGAGCATAGATTGAAGAAGCACGACAGCCGTTGGATGGACATCCAACAGTCACTGCTCTCGTGTGTTTACTAAGTTGACAGGGCGGTGCGTGTGCGTCAACCTTTTTTTTATGAAAGCATACGCGTCAACCTGTAGTAGGCACACAAGTCAGCCTCAAATCTGTGGGAAACAACATAAGGCCCATCTGCCATTATTTCTAATAATGTACAACCCATTTGCTAATTCTTAAGATTTTTTTTGGAACCCATCTTCTTTTTGTTAGCATTACACCCCATATTGTGGCCACGGTTAAAAAGTATATGAAACTTTGCATATTTTGGTGGGGTCAACTGTTTTTAATCCAGAAATATTGATTCACATTCAAACTATTTTGAAAAATAATTTATACAAATATAAAATCCAAATAATTGTCTGTCGGATTTAGGGTTCTGGCAGACCCTTGAGGTTCGAACACTGGGGTGCGCACGGAGGTTTCGCCTCCTACCTACCTGTTCCTCACCGAATCACTAAGATCTAAACTACGAGAAGAACAACGCAAGAGACACAGGGTTTATACTGGTTCAGGCCACCATTGTGGTGTAATACCCTACTCCAGTGTGTGGCGTGGTGGATTGCCTCTTGGGCTAATGATGAACAATACAAGGAAGAACAGCCTCACGAGGGTCTGTTCTTGCGGTGGTGTTGTCCCTTTGGAGGGGTTGATTCTAGCTGCCTATCTTATCTCTAGATTCCTATCCAGATGCCTCTACCTTGTGGGTGGCTAGTCCTATTTATAGGCGAGGGCCCTGGGCCTCTTCCCAAATATTGAGCGGGAAGGGCGCCAACAATTGGCCAATTTGAAGGGGAACATCTAGTACACTTATCCTGACTAAAGTTGGTCCTCGCCTGTCAAAGGCTCTGGTGGTGACGCTGACTTGGGCTCCACGGTGACGTCCATCCTGCCGTTGGACGGTTCTTGGTCTTGTTGCACCGAAATGGATGCCTTTGCCTGATGCCCTCGCCTGCACTTGCTCCCCTTGCACCAAAGAGGAAAGAAGGACACTGAGCGGGCTGGCGCCCGGCTGGCGCCCGGCTGGCGCCCTTGGTCGTCATGGCTTGCGTCATGGGCACCTCACGAGGTACCCCGCCTTGAACTCTCCGCCTCCTCATGAGCCAGCCTGACGAGGCCGTGCCTGAGGAAGCTCCTTGTCGTCCGCCCCGCAAGGCTTGGCCCCTCGCGAGGGTCTTGAGCTTGTGTTGATGAAGATGGGCCGTGCTGGGCCCCCTTTGAGCCACGCCACAGGCCGCAGGCAGGCAAGTCTGGGGACCCCCGTTCCCAGAACGCCGACAGTAGCCCCCGGGCCCAAGGCGCGCCCGGACTTGGCCGAGCAGAGAGGCGAAAGGGCAAGTGCGAAGCTTCGCGGGCCCTAACAGCCTGCGGCCTTGGGCGCCGCGTGGCGGTTGATTGGACGTGGGCGCCTCCACTTCCCCATGACGCCTCGACAACTGCACGGATTCGACAAGTCCCTGCACGCGAAACGAGTCATAATTACCTGCGGTCGCGGAGGCCGACGGTTGGCCTCCTCCGGCTTTAAGTAAGGCACGCCGCGTGCCCTTCCAGTTCATCCCCTCTTGCTTCTCCTTCTTCCTCATGGCCCCACCAAGGAGGCTCTCGGCTACAGAGAAGGGAAAAGCTCGCTAGACCGGGCCTGCCTCTCCCCCGCCCAAGCGCGGTCGCGACCGCCATCGCAAGCACCCCGTGGCCTCCACGGCGGTTCCCCGTGACCGCGGAGGTGACTTTCCGCGTGGCGACGGGCGGCCGACCGCGGCCGGGGGGGGGGGTGTTTTGGCTGTGCGGCCCCCGAGGCCGCTATCTCGCACTGCGGAGGTGCTGCCGGAGTTTGTTGTGTGGGCAGTGGAGCCGGCGAGTGCCCGGCTTCAGCTCCCTCGCTTCCTCCTAGGTGAGCTCCCGGCCGGCGCCCCAGGTGGCATCTGGCTCCAGGCAGACGGCTGCTGCAGCCGGGCCTCGTGGGCTTCGCTGGAGGTCTTCGCGGCCGGGGGCCTGGCCCTGACCCGTGGCTGGCAGACGTTTGCCCGCGCGCGTGGCCTGAGCCGCCGGTGCACCCTGCACTTCAAGTTCGACGGTGACGCCACCCTCTATGTGAGGGGGTTTGGGGATGATGGCCGCCGCGCTGGGTGCTGCCCTGAAGACGACGGCCTCGGCCGGGGACCCAGCCTCGGCGAGGATGGAGAGGGAAGCGAGCGCGTGGCTAGTGGCGCCCGAGATTCCTCAAGCTTCACTGGTTCCTCTTCGGGTAGCGATTCTTCTAGCAGCGGCCACGGTCTGCCTCCGCGCCGTCGTGCCTGCTTGGAGGGTGGTAGCGGGTCCGCCCGCCATCGCACCCTGGTGAAGCGCGAGAGGGAGTCCGCTTGAGCTCCGGAGGCAGCTCGGGCCCGGCGCCTGGCGAGCTTTGCCTGATTTGTTCCCCCTTCTCCCTTTTCCTGCGCAAAAAGACAGCTATGTGGGGGCCCCGCGGGGGCGTGTTTGTGTTATCATTGTCAATCATCGTAATGTTTCCGTTATTCTGGTATTGTTCCTTCTTGCTGAGCGCCAACGCGTAGGTAATCCCCAGCCTTGGCCATGGGGCGACCGACACAGGTCCTGTATTCATGTCGCGGTGTCCGTGAGGCATGGACTGGAGGAATGCTCCTGTAGTGGACCCAGGTCGTGAGGTCTTGACCGAAAGGATCGAAACACTCGCGAGGGCACCAGGGCCGTCCCCTCGCGAGACCTCGCGCAAGAGAAATCGGGACCGGAGGGCGAAAAACCAAAGAGCCAAAAGTCAAAAGATAGCGACAGTTTCAATAAAACTTCAAATGAGAATGAACTAGCCAACTGCAGAAAGCAGAAAAAGCCGCATCGGGCACCTAGTCTAGTCTTCGACGTCTTCTCACCAGTGCGGAGCTAAGTGCTACCACTGGGCGTGGGAGGGAGCCCCAGGGCCTGAGGCCGGCGCTCCTGAGACTCCGGGGCCTGTAGAGCCCCAACTCATTATTACGTGAGAGTGTCACGGGCGGCGAGCTTCACAGGCGTTGGCCTTCTTCACAGGCTCCGGGCCTTTCTTCGAGGAAGCAAGCTTCACGGGCATTGGCCCTCTTCACAGGCTCCGGGCCTTTCCCAAAATGCGATAGCTTCACAGGCGTTCGCCTTCTTCACAGGCTCTGGGCTTTTTCCAAAAAAATGGTCTTCACAGGCATTCGCCTTCTTCACAGGCTCCGGGCCTTTTCCAAAAAGATGGTCTTCACAGGCATTCGCCTTCTTCACAGGCTCCGGGCCTTTTCCAAAAAGATGGTCTTCACAGGCATTCGCCTTCTTCACAGGCTCCGGGCCTTTTCCAAAAAGATGGTCTTCACAGGCATTCGCCTTCTTCACAGGCTCCGGGCCTTTTCAGGGGTAAAACCACCGGAGGTGCTGGATGTTCAACGCATTCTGGACTGGCACCCCCTCCTGAGTCTCCAAGTGTCACGCCCAATATGCGACCCTATCCAAAAGGAACTCGAAGGTCCCACCAAGGATAGACCCGCATATTGAAACGCTTTTGCAAGGTGGATATCATTACATCAACATTACATAATAGATGGGGATACATACATAAGGCATACAATGCCACACGAATACAACATCACAATACATAGGAGCATCATCTGACTATGGATGAAACACAAACAGAAACTCAAACGACATCCACCCTGCTAGCCCAGGCTGCCGGCCTGGAACCTATCCCCTGATCGAAGAAGCAGAAGAAGAACTCCAAAATAAGTAAAAATCACTCTCGCGTCAAGATCATCGCATAAACCTGTACCTGCAACTGTTGTTGTAGTAATCCGTGAGCCACGAGGACTCAGCAATCCCATTACCATGGGTATCAAGACTAGCAAAGCTTAATAGGAAAGGAAGGGGTAAAGTGGTGAGGTTGCAGCAGCGACTAAGCATATATGGTGGCTAACATACGCAAATAAGAGCGGGAAGAGAGCAAGCGGAATGGTCGTGAAGCTAGCAATGATCAAGAAGTGATCCTGAACTCCTACTTACGTCAAACATAACACAGAAACCGTGTTCACTTCCCGGACTCCACTAAGAAGAGACCATCGCGGCTACACACGCGGTTGATGCGTTTTAATTCGGATCTGGTGTCAAGTTATCTACAACTGGACATTAACAAGTTCCCATCTGCCTATAACCACAGGCACGGCTTTCGAAAGATTATACCCTGCAGGGGTGTCCCAACTTAGCCCATGATAAGCTCTCGCGATCAACGAAGGATATACCTTCTCCCAGGAAGACCCGATCAGACTCGGAATCCCGGTTTACAAGACATTTCGACAATGGTAAAACAAGACCAGCAAAGCCGCCCGATGCACCGACAAATCCCGATAGGAGCTGCACATATCTCGTTCTCAGGGCAACACCGGATGAGACTAGCTACGAGTAAAACCAACCCTCAAGTTGCCCCGAGGTGGCCCCGCAGGCAGCTCAGTTCGGACTAACACTTAGACAAGCACTGGCCCGGGGGGGGCTAAAATAAAGATGACCCTCGGGTTGGCCGACCCAAGGGAAAGGTATAGGTGGTGGTGAGTCAAATGGTAAAACCAAGGTTGGGCCTTGTTGGAGGAGTTTTATTCAAAGCAAACTGTCAAGGGGGTCCCATAAATCACCCGACCGCGTAAGGAACGCAAAATCCGGGAACATAACACCGGTATGACGGAAACTAGGGCGGCAAGAGTGGAACAAAACACCAGGCAAAAGGCCGAGTCTTCCACCCTTTACCAAGTATATAGATGCATTAAAAATATAAGAGATATTGTGATATCCCAACCAAAATCCTGTCCACCATGGAGAAATCTTCAACTTCACCTGTAACTAGCAACGCTATAAGAGGGGCTGAGCAAAGCAGTAACATATCCAAGCAACGGTTTGCGTAGGAAAGGTGTCAAAGGTTAGAGGTTCATGGCAATTTGGGAGGCTTGATGAGCAAAAGATAGGTAATGCAGCAAAGCGATAGAACGAAGCAACTAGCATAGCAATGATAGTAGTGAGATCCAGGGTAGTGGTCATCTTGCCTGAAATCCCGCAAGGAAGAAGAACGAGTCCATGAAGAAGACGAACGGATGAAGCCGAACCAAGCGTAGATGAACGAATCCTCACGATCGCAACAAAACAGGAACTATCGAAAAGAAGCACACAACATGGTAAACACACCACACATAAACAAGGCATGATGCACAACAAGCATGATGCATGACAAGGCTACATGAAGCTACTCATGGCAAGAGATGATGCAAACAAAAGCAACACATCAAGACAAGTTTAAATGAGGCCGGGAACAACATATAACAATTCCGGTAAATCCTCATATGCATATTTCGAAATTGGTCCAGATCTGAATAAACCTTATGTTGAAGTTGTTAAACAGCAAGTTAAAATGCACCAAGATGATCTACACGAGATTCTACTCAAGTTACATATAAAGTTCATTTAGTTCGGAGCTACGGCCTAGAAGATATGAGCAAAACAAGTTAAACATGGCATTGATGCAAAATGCATACAAACATCAAGCAAACACCTCAAAACAAGGATGCAACATGATATTATGAAGCCACATGCAGTAACAAGCAAGTTTCATATAGAGCACACTCAAAACGGAGCAACGGTTCAAACACACACACATGAAACAAGTTTAAAGGACAAGCTGTCCAAAACAGCAACTAGGCATATTGCAAGCATCAAAAAAACATGCTACAGGACTTCAACAAGAAAACAAAAGTCATGGGCATGATGTACAGGTAAAGCATTACAAAACATGAACACTGAGCTATCTCCAGAAATCACTAGAACATGTTCAAACACACATGGTAAGATTGCAAGTAATAACAATCCAGACTTTGCAGAAAATAACATCAGGTTGCAATGTTTAGAGCTATCAAACAACATGTTACAGCAACTTATAATAGTAAAACAAGACATGGCATGGTTCTACTCAAAGCATAGATCAAAAGTCCCTTAGTGACCATGAGCCAAAAAGGACCAGAAGATATGATGGCACCCATGTAAACATAGCAAGTTTCGTTAACAGATTCAGCAAACAGAGCATGGCATTGACAGAATTACGAAGGCATCTTCGTGAGCTCGATGCACTCACTACAGAGCATTGCATGACAAGATAAGCATAGCATTAGAAAGAAGACATGTTTGTGAAACAAACCAAGGCAAGAACAAGTTCATAGCATGCAAGGATCAACTACAACAACCTTGGCAAAATTGAATAACATGTAAACAATCTGCTAGGAAACATTTTGAAGCAAAAGTAGAGCACGAAAATGACATGCTAGACTACTGCATAATTACAAAAAGGGGCATGAATGGATATACAATAACCATATGTTCAAAACACCCTGACTAAAGTATCTCAAAATATGCATGGATCTCTCTGTAGCATCAAGTTTACATGGCATCAAAATAACAGCAGAACAGGGACTAAAATCAGCAATATCACGATGCCTAGTTTGCATGCTTGTGCTAGTCACCACATTGATCACAAAAATACATGGTAAGCACCTCTGTAAAGAAGACATAGCATAGATCAAAACACATGTAGACATCAACCTCATAGGATGCACACATCAATCATAGCAAAAATGACAAAAGAGCTCGTTCTGTTAACAGACAGCAGAAAACATTATGAAGCACTCTTGCAACGATGATTCAAGCATCTAGATGACCTCAAATGAATATGATGCAATGAAATGAAATGATGTACTCGTTGAGACGAACAATTTGACGTATTGCACGCACAAAATGGAGCTACTGATGCAGAGTTATGACGCGATGAACATGGCATGATAATGCAAAATATCAGGGACTTAGGAATTTCGGGGGTCAACCTCTCGGTTTAGATCTGGATCCAGGGCGCGTTTCACGAGGTTCGCTGGAGTTCGGGGAGGAGGTGGCCGGAGGCACTCGGGGAGGCCGGGATCCGGCCGGGGCGAGGCCGGGGAGGCGCCGACGGAGGAGAGGAACCCGGGGCGGCGGACGGGCGCCGGCGGGCGGAGCCGCGGTGGCCGGAGCAGGGGCTCGGGTCACCGGCGAAGGGGCGGGGCGGCGCGCTCCGGGCGCGGGCGGCGCCGTCGAGCGGCGGCCGCGGCAGGCACGGGAGGAGGCGAGGCGGCGGCGCTCGGGGCCGGGCACGATAGTCGACGGGAGGCGGCGGCGGGAGCTGGGCGAGCTCGGGCGGAGGCAGCGGCGCGACTTCAGGCCCAGGCGGCGGCGCGGACGGGCGGCGGCGGGCGCAGTGCGGGCCCCGCAGGCCGGATCTGGGCCGCGCGGGCCCTGGCGGCAGAGGAGAGAGAGGGAGCCGGCGGCGACGTGGCACGCTCCGATTGGCTGGGGAGTCGGCGGCGAACATGTCCGGCCGGGGGCGGACGTGTCCAGCACGGAGAGGGAGGAGATTTAGGGTTTCATCCGCGAAAATGGAAGGGGAGGGCCTTTATATAGGTAGAGCGAGCTAGGAGAGTCCAAATGAGGCACGGTTTTCGCCCACACGATCGTGATTGAACGACCGAGAGCATGGAGGGGAGTTAGATGCGTTTTTGGCCACTTTGGAAGGGTGTTGGGCTGCAAAGAGAAAGGGGGGTTTCGGGCTACGCGGTTAACCATTGGAGTATCAAACGACCTCCAAATGGAACGAAACTTGACAGGCGGTCTACTGGTGCTATACCAAGGCCGCTTGGCAAGACTCGGGTCATTCCGAGAACGTTTAACACCCGCTCACAACAGGAGAGAAAAGGGGGACGCCGGAGGGCTTAGGAGTGCCGGATTGCAAAACGGACAACGGGGAAAATGCTCAGATGCATGAGACGAAGCCGTATGCAAAATGAAATGCACAAGATGACATGATGAAATGCAACACGCAAGCAAAATGACATGGCAACTACGGCGAATAACTGGCAAACACCTGGCGCATCAAATCCGGTGCGTTACACCAAGCGCGCGGAGCCGGGCCTGGAAACATGAACAACCTTGAACGGGCCCTCCCACATGGGAGAGAGCTTATGAAGCCCCTCCCTGGAGAGAACCCGCCTGAGCACGAGGTCCCCTACCTTGAGAGTCCTGGGGCGGATGTTGCGGCAGTGGTATCGCCGCAGTGCTTGTTGATATCTCGCCGCTCGCAGCGTGGCTTCTCGGCGACGCTCCTCCCCCAACACGAGGTCCATCGCCCGCATGGCGTCCTACTGCACTTCGTCGAATGCCAGGACCCGTGCGGACCGACGTCTGACCTCGTGAGGGAGGACCGCTTCGGCTCCATAGACCAGGAAGAAAGGGGTCTCTCCAGTCGGCTTGGTCGCGGTCGTGCGGATGGACGACAACACGGATTGGAGCTCGTCGTACCAGCCTCTGCCGCAAGCCTCCATCTTCTTCTTGAATGTTCTGGTCTTGAGGCCTCTCAGGACCTCCGCGTTGGCCCGCTTGGCCTGGCCGTTGCTTCGGGGGTGCACCACTGAAGCGTAGCATATCTGCATTCCAAGGTTAGCACAGTATGTTTTGAAGAGGTTGCTGGTGAACTGCGAACCGTTGTCAGTGATGATGCGGTTCGGCACCCCGAACCGGCTCATGATGCCCCTGAAGAACCTGACCGCTGAACCCGCGGGGATGGTGCGGACGGCTTCCACCTTAGCCCACTTGGTGAATTTGTCCACGACAACGTAGAGGTAGCGATAGCCCCCTGGTGCCCGGGGAAACGGGCCCAGGATATCAAGCCCCCAGACTGCGAATGGCCACGTGAGGGGTATGGTCTGCAGACCCCCCGTCGGCTGATGGATCTGCTTTGCATGGAATTGATAGGCCTCGCAGGCCTTTACTAGTTCGACGGCGTCATTGAGCGCGGTAGGCCAATAGAAACCGCTTCGGAATGCCTTGCCCACGAGGGTTCGCGATGACGAGTGGTGCCCGCAGTCTCCACCGTGTATGTCCACCAGCAGCTCTTTCCCTTGCTCCCTGGAGATGCAGCATAGGGATACATCATTTGGTCACTTCCGGTAGAGTTCCCCATCCCTGATGCAGTATGCGGTAGCCTGCCGCGCCACGCGCTCTGCTTCCTCCTCCTTCTCTGGCAAGATCCCTTGTGTCAGATAGCTCCAGAGCTCCGTGACCCAGCATTCCTCCCGAGGCTCCATAGTCAAGAGCAAACGCGCCCCCGAGGCCGGCTCGCAGACTGGGGCTCCCGAGGCTGGCGGCTGGGGGAGCTCCTCCCGAGGCTGCACCGCGCTTGACAGTGACGGTGTGGCCGAGGGCTTGAAGAGCCACTCCTCGAAGACGCCATGCTCCTGAGGCAGTCGCCTAGACGCTCGTTTGGCGATGTCGTCGGCCTCCTGATTGGTGCCACGGGGCACGTGCTGTAACTCCAGCCCCCAGAACTGCTTCTCCATCCTGCGGACCTCCGCGAGGTAGGCTTCCATGTGCTCATCCCTGGGCTCGTATACTTTGTTGGAGAAGTTGACAGGAGTTGCGAATCACCTTTGATGGTAAGGTGCTTTACTCCGAGGGCGACCGCGGCCTTCAGGCCCGCTATCAGGCCTTCATATTCTGCTATATTGTTGGAGACCTTTTCTCCGTGTTGGAAACAGAGCTGCACGGCGTAGTAGAGCTTGTCTTGGGTAGGAGATATAAGTACCGCGCCAGCCCCCGCACCGTGCCTGGAGAACGCCCCGTCGAAGTACATGACCCAACCGTCCGACACCTCACTTCCCGGGGAGAGGGATCGATCCTCATCAACCTTTAGGCCTGGCGCCTCTGTCCATTCTGCCATGAAATCTGCCAAGGCAGCCCCCTTGATGACTCGGGTCATGCTGAATTCGAGCTGAAATGCTTGTAGCTCAATGTTCCACTCGGTGACCCTTCCGGCTGAGTTAGGGCTCCGGAGCACTCTTTCCATGGGGTACGCGGAGACAACCTTGATAGGGTGACCCTGAAAGTAGTGCCGCAGCTTGCGCGAGGCCACCAGTAGCGCGAGGAGAAGTTTCTGAGGCATGGGGTACTGTGCCCTCGCATCTCGCAACACCGTGCTGACGAAGTACACCGGGTGCTCGACGAGGCTTGGAGCGTCGGTGCTGGTGGCGTCCTCCGGAAACCGTGGTGCCTCCTGAGGCGGCGGAGCCTCCAGAAGCTGGTTGCCTGGGGGAAGGGCCTTTCCCGCTCCTGGTGCGTTCCCCTACGGCGACTGATCTTCCTCAATCATGGTAGTGATCTCCGTGAGTCCTTTTTGGTCCTGTTTTGCCTTGGCGCGGGCAGTTGCCGCGGCCTTGGTCCGACGCTCCTCCCTAACCGCCACCAGGGCCGCGCTGGCTGAATAGGGAGTGGCGGCGAGGTAGAGTACCAAGGGCTCTTGTGGGCGTGGGGCCACCATCACCGATGGGATGGTCAGGTATCTCTTGAGATCTTGGAATGCCTTGTCGGCCTCTTCAGTCCATTCAAAGGGCCCCTTTTTCTTCATCAACTGGAAGAAAGGCAGCGCTCGCTCCCCCAACCTGGAGATGAAGCGCCCCAGTGCGGTCACGCGCCCGGTGAGCTTCTGCATCTCTCTGAGGGTCTTTGGCGGGCTCATATCCTCAACCGCCTTGACCTTCTCCGGGTTGGCCTCGATGCCCCAGTGGGATACGAGGAAACCCAAGAGCTTGCCCGAGGGGACTCCAAACACACACTTCTCCGGGTTGAGCCTCAGGCTTACTGCGTTGAGGCTTGCAAAGGTTTCCTCCAGGTCTTGTATCAGGGTCTTGGCCTCGCGAGACTTTACTACAATGTCGTCGACGTAAGCCTCCATGTTCTTCCCGAGCTGTGGGCCCAAGGTGATGTGCATGAGCTGCTGAAAGGTTGCCCCCGCGTTGCACAGTCCGAAGGGCATGCATGTATAGCAGTATACACCACACGGGGTCAGGAAGGCCATCTTCTCCACGTCTTCCACCGCCATCTTGATCTGATGATACCCGGAGAAGGCGTCCAAGAAGCATAACAGGTCACACTCAGCGGTGGAATCAACAATTTGATCGATGCGTGGGAGCGGGAAAGGATCTTGCGGGCATGCTTTGTTGAGGTTGGTGAAGTCGACACACATGCATTCCTTCCCTCCCTTCTTTGGTACCACCACAAGGTTGGCCAACCAATCTGGATATCGAACCTCGCGAATGACCCCCGCGGCTTCTAGCTTGCGGGTCTCCTGGACGATGAAGGCCTACTTTTCAGTGGACTGCCGCCTTGCTTTCTGCTTTACGGGGCGCACGTTGGGGCACATGTTGAGGTGGTGCTCGATCACGCCCCGTGGGTTCCCTGCCAGCTGATCGGGCTCCCAAGCGAACACCTTCTTGTTTGCATGCAGGAACTTGACCAGGGCTTCCTCCTGCTCGGGCCCGAGGTGGGCGCCTATGGTGAAAGTGGCGCTGGTGGTCCCGTCCTCGTCGACAGGTATCTGCTTGGTCTCCGCTTTGTCTTGGGTGAACAATTGCTTCTTCTTGGCTGGCGCAGCCCCCTTAGGCTCGGGGGCCCCCGCGTGACGGGCTGTGCTGACGCCGCCGTCTTGAAGGCGAGCTGGAGCGCTCGCAGCGCGTCCCCGGTGTCCCCTAGCACGGTGAGGACTCCGCTGCTCCCGGGCATCTTCATGAGGTTGTATGCCGGGTGAGTCGCGACCATGAATTAGGCCAGCGCTGGGTAGCCGAGGATGGCATTGTAGGGGAGGCCGACGAGGGCGATGTCGAAATCGACCAGCTCCATGCGGAAATTGTCGTAGGTGCCGAAGGTCACCGGGAGCCGGATCTGTCCCAAGGAGCTGGATGACCCGCCCAAGATGCCCATGAAGGGCTGGCTCGGCCGCAGCCGCCCCCGGGGTATGCGGAGGAGGTCGAAAGTTTCGACTGAAAGCACATTGAGGCCCGCGCCACCGTCAATGAGGGTCCTGGTGAGAACCACCTGGCAGATGGTGGGGGTGCACAACATCGGGAGCGTACCCGAGCAGGCTGAATTGGAGGGGTGGTCTTCCGAGCTGAAGGCTAGCCTGGCCTGCGGCTCCGGCCGGTCCCGGGAAGCCCCCTGCCGCGCGGAGGTGGCGCCGTCCTGGCGAATGAACGGCTTGACATGGTGACTGGAGGGCGGCGCCTGCAAGCCGCCCAGGAGGGCCGCGACGACCGGGGAGGCCGGAGCGGCGTGGCGGGCGAGGAAGAGGTCACGCGGCTTTTCCCAAGATGCCACGGAGGGATGCAGGGGCGATACTCGTTGCTCGTTCCCTGCCAGGCCGGTGGCGGTGTTGACGGCGGGCGACGGGGAGCAACGAGGGCGTGCGCCGACGGGAGCCATCCGGGTGACTCGAGCGGCGCAAGCAGCCCGACGAGCGTCAGCCATGGACACGACGGTCGGAGAAGAGCAGGGCGACAAAAGAAGAATTCCGGCGCACCCCTACCTGGCGCGCCAAATGTCAGATTTAGGGTTCTGGCAGACCCTTGAGGTTCGAACACTGGGGTGCGCCCGGAGGTTTCGCCTCCTACCTACCTGTTCCTCACCGAATCGCTAAGATCTAAACTACGAGAAGAATAACGCAAGAGACACAGGGTTTATACTGGCTCAGGCCACCATTGTGGTGTAATACCCTACTCCAGTGTGTGGCGTGGTGGATTGCCTCTTGGGCTGATGATGAACAATACAAGGAAGAACAGCCTCGCGAGGGTCTGTTCTTGCGGTGGTGTTGTCCCTTTGGAGGGGTTGATTCTAGCTGCCTATCTTATCTCCAGATTCCTATCCAGGTGCCTCTACCTTGTGGGTGGCTAGTCCTATTTATAGGCGAGGGCCCTAGGCCTCTTCCCAAATATTGAGCGGGAAGAGCGCCAACAATTGGCCAATTTGAAGGGGAACATCTAGTACACTTATCCTGACTAAAGTTGGTCCTCGCCTGTCAAAGGCTCTGGTGGTGACGCCGACTTGGGCTCCACGGTGACCTCCATCCTGCCGTTGGACGGGTCTTGGTCTTGTTGCACCAAAATGGATGCCTTAGCTTGATGCTCTCGCCTGCTCTTGCTCCCCTTGCACCAAAGAGGAAAGAAGGACACTGCGCGGGCTGGCGCCCGGCTGGCGCCCTTGGTCGTCATGGCTTGCGTCATGGGCACCTCGTGAGGTACCCCGCCTTGAACTCTCCGCCTCCTCGTGAGCCAGCCTGACGAGGCCGTTCCTGAGGAAGCTCCTTGTCGTCCGCCCTGTGAGGCTTGGCCCCTCACGAGGGTCTTGAGCTTGTGTTGATGAAGATGGGCCATGCTAGGCCCCCTTTGAGACACGCCGTAGGCCGCAGGCAGGCAAGTCTGGGGACCCCCATTCCCAGAACACCGACATTGTCCATGCATAAAAATCAATGGAATTTAAAATCTTGTAATGAAAAAAAATTGAAACTAATTCCCGGTTTGATGTGTTTTAAAAATGTACAACCCATTTCTGGGCAAACCGAATGAAACCCTCCTCGTCTTGAAAGATTTGCAGCCCCAGCTGGGACGATAAAGCAAGTAGGCCTCGTTTGGGTATTTCTTTTTAAAAAATAGAACGGTGGTAGCCATTTTCAGCAAGAAAAAAACACAACTGGGCTCATGATGTGGTAAACGTAAATAAAACACTGTCTAGACGGGCCACAGCCCCCACACAGCCCCGTTGTTACCCTGACCCGTCGCTAAAACTAGTATAAATAACAATGGCTAGTTCCTAAAAAAACTACACGACCTGCTGGGTCCCTGGTGTCAGCCGCTCGTAGAGTAATTCTCTTGCTTATTGACTACGTTGACAATTGCGTGAGCCCCAGATGTCCAACCATTAGGAGGAACCATATTTTTGGTCTTGTAATATAGAGGCACTTGCTTGCGTACTGCCATGACACTGGTGGGTCCCTACTGTCATCCTCTCCACGTACAGTCATCTCCTTGTTCCTCTCGGTTGTTGATGACATTGACAACGCAAGAGGGTGGTGCACCGTGCACGGCGAGCGAACCAAGGCCGCAAGGCGAAGGACGACGGTGAGTCCTCGGACAGAATGAACAAGAGCCGTGGAAGATGCGCCAGTCCAGTCGCGGGCGGAGGGGAGTACGAGGGTTGACTGGTTCGGGTGAGGGTGCGTGTTGGGGCCGACATCGTCGGAGAATGATAGGACATGTGGGGGAATAGAGGGAGGGACTAGGCAACATTGGAGGGTACGTACGGTAGGGCGGCGGAGGCACAGCCGGCCATGGGAGGCGGGAGGCGGAGCCGACGGGGTGGTTTGGTTTGGGCGGCTGGAGGAAGAAGAAGATACGAGATAGAAGATACACGACAGATGTTGGATGTCAATCCAATGGCTGGTAGGCAGAATCGTTTGTTAACTGGCTAGTAAGTCGACACCACCTTGGATAGGCTATTTCCTCGCGGGTCCCAAATGTCAGAATCCAAATCTATCATGGTCATGCAGCCTTTCCTATGAAAATTTACAGCCCATTTGATGTGCTAGTTCGAAATAAGTTTGTGGGTGCTGGTGGGGGCTAATCACTTGGCTTCTGTAATGCACAGTGAGCTCAAGCAGCCGGTGAGAGTGATGTTATTTCCCTTGGTTGGGATTTGTTACAATATTTCACTCTAAATTAAACGAATGGCAAGCCATTTGCCGTGTTTCAAAGAAAATATGATAGTCACAGTCGGGTTGAAAAGGGCAGGAACATCTACCTCCAGCTTACAAACTGTACAAAAGCATGAGGGTTAATTGTTCATCAGGTTTACAAAACAACCCAGGTTGAAAAGGGCAACAACATCTAACTCCAGCACTGTTTTCGGCAGTCACAGTCAAACGGGTCGGTCAGGTCCATAGAATGAACATCCTGGGTCGTAAAATTTACTGGATTATGACCACAATATGTTGTAAATAGAAGCCTGACACATTCAGAAGCTCTTTTGCCCACCTAAAGCTCCTTTTTTGCTCTTCGACATACCTATCCGTCAAAACCATGCTGCTGACAAACTTAAGCCTGATGGACAATAGTAACCTCGCATTCAGCAGGAAGAATGTGACAAATCTAGTGTTTGCATGGTTGGCTACATATCGTTCTAGCGTTATTGTCTTCAATCGAATCTCATGAGAAGTGAGAAAATTCCGATGCTTACAAATCCACCAATTGGTTATAACTTTCTTACCCCGTCCTGTTGCCTAAATAGACATGAAGATTGAAAACAGTTAAGGTCTTAAAAAAGAGTGTCGAAAGAGCAACAACTTAACGGTTAATTCTAGTACACTATATGTGGGCTTCCAATGTGCGTGAAATTATCACCTTTATATATACAACTTCTCCAGACATGGAAAGCATTGCAGCAAGCCAATAATCTTGTTCAGATCAAAACTATTCATTTGGATATATAAGATCTTGATAGAATCCAGCACCATTGATAGGCCATCCATGGAGAAACTCTTCATTGTGCATAGAACATAATATTAGTACAAAATGTGTACTCCAAGATGATATATAACTTATGCGCAGAAATTTAAAATGCAGCTTATGGTTACAAGTGTAGATGATAATATAAAGTACCTGAAGAACTGTGGAGCCAAACACCATATTGAAATGAGCACAGAGATCATGTATTACACCCAAGGTCTCCAGTTTAGGTGCAGAGAGGACGGTTATTTGCAACAGTGAATAACTAGAATCAAGGATCAACCTTTGATGTGAAGGGGTATCTTGGATGATGAGCTTCCTTCCGTCAAAAGAAATTCCAATTCTTACAAGGTTAGGCGACTTTATTTGCACACAACCGATTCTAACTGTGAAATCAAGCACCAAGCACTCCAGGGCAGGGCAACTGGAGTGGATGATGCTGTGCAATGATGCCTCCGATATACGAATCCGCACAAGTGAAAGTTTCTTGAGAAATGGGAGTTGAAGGTTTAGTACCAGATTGTCTAGTAGGTAGCACAGTGCAAAGGTGGCGGTGTGGAGAGAGGAGGAAAACCGCGAGATGGACATCAGTGCTGAGGGCAAAAGTACATGGAGTTCGATATGTGGTATGTGATTTCCAGGGGAATAGTAGAACTCAAGCAGCTGTAGTTCTGTGAATTCAGGGGATTTCAGCCAGGCGTCCATCGTGCAGGGCATGGTATGCTTGCTCAGGTAGCATGACGGGATGCAGAGGCTCTGAACGGAGCCTTGGTGGGAGGAGATGATGGCTCTGGGGATTTCAAAATCATTGAATAGAGATAGCTGAGGACAGTCGAGATTAAGGGGCACGGCGCGCCATAGAGAGCAACACCGAATTGAGAGGACTTGGGTGCGGCAGCAATCCTTGGTGGGGAGAAGCGAGATGATCTCCACAAGGACGGTGTCTGGGAGATCACTGATGCGGTCCAACTGAGATTCTACGGGTTCCTGGGATCCGGTGGGGGCGGGGTCGCTGCTTCTCCCCGTGCTGCTGGGTGCGGGATCTACAACATGTTGGGGAACGTTGCAGAAAATAAAAAATTTCTACGCTTCACCAAGATCAATATATGGAGTCATCTAGCAACAAGAGAGAGAAGTGCATCTACATACCCTTGTAGATCGCGCGCAGAAGCGTTCAAGAGAACGGGGTTGAGGGAGTCGTACTCGTCATGGTCCAAATCACCAAAGATCCTAGCGCCGAACAGACGGCACCTCCGCGTTCAACACATGCATGGTTGGGAAGACGTCTCCTCCTTCTTGATCCAGCAAGAGGAAGGAGAGGTTGATGGAGATCCAGCAGCACAACGGCGTGGTGGTGTATGCAGCAGCAATCTCGGCAGGGCTTCGCCAAGCACAGCGAGAGGGAGAGGTGTCACGGGAGGGAGAGGGAGGCACCAGGGGCTAGGGTGCGGCTGCCCTCTCCCCCCCCTCTTTATATAGGGGCCAGGGGGGCGCCGGCCCCCTTGGAGATCCAATCTCAAGGGGGGGCGGCGGCCAAGGGGGTGGCTTGCCCCCCAAGGCAAGTGAGGCGCCCCCACCCATAGGGTTTCCAACCCTAGGCCCAGGGGGGGCCAAGGGGGGCGCACCAGCCCACCAGGGGCTGGTTACCCTCCCACTTCATCCCATGGGGCCCTCCGGGATAGGTGGCCCCACCCGGTGGACCCCCGGGACCCTTCCGGTGGTCCCGGTACAATACCGGTGACCCCCGAAACTTTCCCGATGGCCGAAACTGGAGGGACTTCCTATATATAAATCTTCACCTCCGGACCATTCTGGAACTCCTCGTGACGTCCGGGATCTCATTCGGGACTCCGAACAACTTTTGGGTTACCGCATACTAATATCTCAACAAGCATTCAACATAGTAATACTCCTCGTTTAGCTTGGAAAACCATTTTCAGCTCTTCGAACATCTCATATGCTCCGTGTTGCTCAAAACGCTTTTGGAGCCCCGGTTCTAAGCTTTAAAGCATGCCGCACTGAACGAGGGAGTAATCATCAGCACGAGACTGCCAAGCGTTCATAACGTCTTGGTTCTCTGGGATGGATGCTTCACCTAGCGGTGCTTCTAGGACATAATCTTTCTTTGCAGCTATGAGGATGATCCTTAGGTTCCGGACCCAGTCCGTATAGTTGCTGCCATCATCTTTCAGCTTGGTTTTCTCTAGGAACGCGTTGAAGTTGAGGTTGACATGAGCGTGGGCCATTTCTTCTACAAGACATTTTGCAAAGGTTTTTAGACTAAGTTCATGATAATTAAGTTCATCTAATCAAATTATTTAATGAACTCCCACTCAGTCAGACATCCCTCTAGTCATCTAAGTGAAACATGATCCGAGTCAACTAGGCCGTGTCCGATCATCACGTAAGATGGACTAGTCATCACCGGTGAACATCTTCATGTTGATCGTATCTTCTATACGACTCATGCTCGACCTTTCGGTCTTCCGTGTTCCGAGGCCATGTCTGTACATGCTAGGCTCATCAAGTCAACCTAAGTGTATTGCGTGTGTAAATCTGGCTTACACCCGTTGTATTCGAATGTTAGGATCTATCACACCCGATCATCACGTGGTGCTTCGAAACAACGAACCTTTGCAATGGTGCACAATTAGGGGGAACACTTCCTTGAAATTAGTGCAAGGGATCATCTTATTTAAGCTAACATCGTTCTAAGCAAATAAGATGTAAAACATGATAAACATCACATCCAATCAAATCGTGACATGATATGGCCAATATCATATTGCTCCTTTGATCTCCATCTTCGGGGCGCCATGATCATCTTCGTCACCGGCATGACACCATGATCTCCATTATCATGATCTCCATCATCGTGTCTTCATGAAGTTGTCACGCCAACGATTACTTCTACTTCTATGGCTAACGCGTTTAGCAATAAAGTAAAGTAATTTACATGGTGTTATTCAATGACACGCAGGTCATACAAAAAATAAAGACAACTTCTATGGCTCCTGCCGGTTGTCATACTCATCGACATGCAAGTCGTGATTCCTATTACAAGAACATGATCAATCTCATACATCACATATATTTCATTCATCACATCCTTTTGGCCATATCACATCACAAGGCATATGCTACAAAACAAGTTAGACATCCTCTAATTGTTGTTGCATGTTTTTACATGGCTTATATAGGTTTCTAGCAAGAACGTTTCTTACCTACGTAAAGCCACAACGTGATATGCCAATTTCTATTTACCCTTCATAAGGACCCTTTTCATCAAATCCGCTCCAACTAAAGTGGGAGAGACAGGCACCCGCTAGCCACCTTATGCAACTAGTGCATGTTAGTCGGTGGAACCTATCTCTCGTAAGCGTACGTGTAAGGTCGGTCCGGGCCGCTTCATCCCACGATGCCGCCGAAGCAAGATAAGACTAGTAGTGGCAAGAAAATTGACAACATCTATGCCCACAACAAGTTTGTGTTCTACTCGTGCATAGTAACTACGCATAGACCTAGCTCTGATACCACTATTGGGGAACGTTGTAGAAAATAAATTTTTTCTACGCTTCACCAAGATCAATCTATGGAGTCATCTAGCAACGAGAGAGAGTAGTGCATCTACATACCCTTGTAGATCACGCGTGGAAGCGTTCAAGAGAACGGGGTTGAGGGAGTCGTACTCGTCGTGATCCAAATCACCGGAGATCCTAGCGCCGAACGGACGACACCTCCGCATTCAACACACGTACGGTTTGGAAGACATCTCCTCCTTCTTGATCCAACAAGGGGGAAGGAGAGGTTGATGGAGATCCTGTAGCACGACGACGTGGTGGTGGGTGCAGCAGCAATCTCGGCAGGGCTTCGCCAAGCACAGCGAGAGGGAGAGGTGTCACGGGAGGGAGAGGGAGGCGCCAGGGGCTAGGGTACGGCTGCCCTCCCCCCTCTTTATATAGGGGCCAGAGGGGGCACTGGCCTCCTTGAAGATCCAATCTCAAGGGGGGGGGTGCGGCCAAGGGGGTGGCTTGCCCCCCAAGGCAAGTGAGGCGCCCCCCACCCCTAGGGTTTCCAATCATACCCTAGGCGCAGGGGGGCCCCAAGGGGGGCACACCAGCCCACCAGGGGCTGGTTCCCCTCCCACTTCAGCCCATGGGGCCCTCCGGGATAGGTGGCCCCACCCGGTGGACCCCCGGGACCCTTCCGGTGGTCCTGATACAATATCAGTGACCCCCAAAACTTTCCCGATGGCTGAAACTGGACTTCCTATATATAAATCTTCACCTCCGGACCATTATGTAACTCTTCGTGACGTCCAGGATCTCATCCGGGACTCCGAACAACTTTCAGGTTACCGCATACTAATATCTCAACAACCCTAGCGTCATCGAACCTTAAGTGTGTAGACCCTACGGGTTCGGGAGACATGCAGACAGGACCGAGACGCCTCTCCGGTCAATAACCAAGAGCGGGATCTGGATACCCATGTTGTCTCCCACATGCTCCTCGATGATCTCATCGGATGAACCACGATGTCGAGGATTCAATCAATCCCGTATACAATTCCTTTTGTCAATCGGTACGTTACTTGCCCGAGATTCGATCGTGGGTATCCCAATACCTCGTTTAATCTCGTTACCGGCAAGTCACTTTACTCGTACCATAATGCATGATCCCGTGACCAGACACTTGATCACATTGAGCTCATTATGATGATGCATTACTAAGTGGGCCCAGAGATACCTCTCCGTCATACGGAGTGACAAATCCCAGTCTTGATTCGTGCCAACCCAACAGACACTTTCGGAGATACCCGTAGTGCACCTTTATAGTCACCCCGTTATGTTATGATGTTTGGCACACCCAAAGCACTCCTACGGTATCCGGGAGTTGCACAATCTCATGGTCTAAGGAAATGATACTCGACATTTGGAAAAGCTCTAGCAAAACGAACTACACGATCTTGTGCTATGCTTAGGATTGGGTCTTGTCCATCACATCATTCTCCTAATGATGTGATCCCGTTATCAATGACATCCAATGTCCATAATCAGGAAACCATGACTATCTGTTGATCAACGAGCTAGTCAACTAGAGGCTCATTAGGGACGTGTTGTGTTCTATATATTCACACATGTATTACGATTTCCGGATAACACAATTAAAGCATAAATAATAGACAATTATCATGAACAAGGAAATATAATAATAACCATTTTATTATTGCCTCTAGGGCATATTTCCAACACAACAGGCGTCGCCGCTAGCAGGAGCCTCATCTTCTTGGCGCTAGGGTCAGCCAACTCCATTTTCCTCGAGGGCATCACGTCGTGCTCACGGATTTGAGCAGAGTAACGAATGACAAGCCTAATTGTAGTGCGAGTGACGAAGAAGGGGAGCTGGGGGTTTTCTGTAGTAGTGAGGAAGAAGGGGAGCTGGGTTTTCTGTAGGAGAGAGGAGAGGAATTTGGGGGTACGAGTGGAGCGAGCTGACGTGAGGTGGGTGGGAGCGAGGAGGAAGAAGAGCACCCAGGTTTTTTTTGGGCGGGGGGATGTGCCGGGTGTGGGTAGCGCTTCTCATTCAGTAAATATATGGGCTTTTGAATTGATTTTACTATTTACTAGTGTGGATGGGCTGTTTTGTCTTGGGCCCAGAGAAACAATTACTACTAGTACAGTGGAGACACTCTACAGCTACCTAGAAAAAGAATTACTACTAGTACAGTGGATACAATACCGCTTCTGGCTCCTCCTAGGTCATTGAAACGTCTCCCTCTACTGAATGTCATTATACTTTTGTTCACCGACATGCGGGCCATGCAGCACGCGGGCCCAAATGCCATCCACCAAATTAGAAGGCAGTATGCAGGCGGAGAGTCACCCCGGTCGTAGCGCGGCAGTAACGAGCCGTCGTATCACAAAACCCCACCTCCCCGCAGTCTAAGTTTGATGGACGAAGCAACCATCATTTCACTCTTTGCTAAATCCCCTTCTCCCTCACCATCTTCAAGAAAGGCAACACTCGCATCTGCCACTGTTCTTCTCTCCCAACAAAGAGAAGGTAAGCAGATCTGTGATGTTGGTATATTTTCATTCAGAGAAAAAAAAGAACTTTTGCAAAGCAGTAACCGATCCTCACTCTTTTTTGTTTCATTGTCATTGCGATTGTGTTTTCCTTTCAGTGATCTCCTAGTATTCATCAGTTTCATGATGGAGCAAGGAGAACCAGGCAAAGATCTGCTGATATTGGAGCATACGCGGGAGGTTGATCCCCACGAGACAGAGAGCTCCAAGAAGATGGAGGCAGCCACCGAGCCGACCCCAGATATGCTCACGGACACTACTGAGATGGTTAACGCCCCTTTTGAGGTTACAGCCCCCATGGCACTGCAGGAGCAACTTTCCACCTTCGAGGATGTGCCCCCCCCGCTGAGCTACCCAAGGTGATTTTCTTCTTTGCCGATCTCGATTGTGGTTTTTCATCTAAGTATGTGGTGATGAATAATGCAAAATTTTATTAGCTTCGATGCGATGCTATACATAGTGGTTTAAATAACTTGTGTTTCTTATACTGAAAAGTAATTCCGAGTTTGTTTCTGTTCCAATTAGAGCCCTGATGCACACAAGGATTGTGTGGTTGTACATGTCACTCGCTATGGGGCGGATGACCTGAATATACGCACTGGGAAAATAGAGTTCTTAGGCTATTGGATCCTGGAAGCCATTTGCGGTTATACCAACGAAGAGTTGTATTCCAGCCTCACTGTTGTCAGGCGTGTTGTCTAGGGTGTACTGAACCACAAGAAGTTCAAAGCTACTCCTTCGTTTGTGAGGCATACTGTTCTTGTCAAGCTTACGGTGGAAGATGACGTGGCATGGCTCCACAAACAAGGTTATCAGTGGCAAGGCAACAAGGTTGTCTTCATGAAGGTTCACAGGATTGAGCTGCTGCGGGACATCCTTGATCACGTTCATGGCAAGGTCCGTCTTGTGTCCAGCCCAAATTAGATCGAGGCATGAAATAGTTGCCCCAGTTAGTGTTTAGTAGTAGTTTGTATTGTGTCTAATTATCCGAACCTTGCTTGTTATCGACCCCTCTGGGGCTAGTACTCTGTTTGAATTCGTCTATGGGAACTGCTGCTACTTTTGTGTGCCCGTGAATCATGTGAGAACCATCATTATTGTTGCCGAAACAGATGCGTCCTCACTAGTTTTTTCCTGAATATGGCATGGTAAGACATAAGTTGTCACGGTTTATCATACGAGCAGTGTGTGTTTTGATGAAATAGATCACTCGTTCGAGAACTGTGCGCTGACGTATACATAAGTACTTGTAAACACTGTTGGTGCTACCCCACTTGTAAACAGTTGTGCAAAACATGACACATTGGCTTAGCTCGCTTCAACACTAGGCTATCGAGCAGCTAACAATCGACAATCCGCTGTCTAACATATAAGCAACTATGTATCTTGTTACAGTGGTTCATGCAGTTAACTAAGGCCATAATGTAAATTCCAAACGTTCACACGCTAGTCCAACACTCATGTGGAACACTCACATTAAACTCGTCTTCATAAAACACTTGAAAAGCATAAGTTAAGGAATTTTATACATCTCAATGATTCATAGAATAACAAACATATACTAGTTCACAGCAAAAGACAAAGTTGTGAGAAGGTTTATAAATCAGGAAAAAACAAGCAAGGCTTCTCTGAGCAAAGGGCCTCCCGGCAGGCTTTAAATTCCTGGAATTCACTCTAGTTTTTTCTTGTTGCCACCATCCAGGGTTAGGTTCTCTCATTCCAGAATAACCAATTATAATTGTGGTCTCAGCTGGAATGCTGAACTAAACCATGCAGTGTACTGACCAGGTGAAGTGCATTCCACTAAATTTAAGCACCGCTATTTGCAGAATAAGCAGACCACAATGCCCCTTATCCGCGCATCTGTGCAAAAAACCGTCGTGCAGCCATGCCAGCTAGTCCTCGGTCCATGGATGAACTGGTAAAAAGTGCATTCCAGACTAGGATGCAGTTGTTTTCGCTCATCCCTGTACTGCAATCAGGAAGTAAAATGTACGAATCAGCTTATTTTAGATTGTGTTGGTAATTCTACCTTAGTTACTACCAATGTAGGAATACCTTGAACACTGGAGGTTAGAGGACGGTAGCTAGGAATAGCCATCTCAGTTTGTGCAGTTGTACTAAAACTGAGGTGTGTACTTTTGATTGTGTAGACAAGAAACAATATGGAGACAGACATGCCTGTTTGCGCAAATACGAAATACAGTTATTTAAACAGTGATAGATATTTTCAGTGGCGTATGATTAATAGCAGCATCTATTGTGTTATAATTGGCACTACATTGACAGTATGAAGTGTCCTTAAGTAAGGAGCATCGCATCACATCAACACTGCCACTAGATTAACATGCAGAACAATAGCATTAGTATTACTGTCATGAGAGTAGCACATGGTAAGTAAATGTGCAATCAAATTTTTGCAGTTCCACTGGATAAAGCAATGTTAGCGGTGTGAGATTTAAGTGTAACTGCAAAAACACAATTCATGGGAAATAAAGCAAGACAGAAGCAGTTTATAAAATGGTGGTGGCATTGCTTCAATTTATCGACGGCACTAGACCATTACTTATAGTGACATTCAGTGGCATTGCTTAATGCTTCATGTGATTTTACATTAACGGTAGCGATATGGGCATAGGGACAGCAGGGCCATAAAGTGGTGAGGCAGATGTGGATGCCGAGAGAGGCAAACACTCAGGAAGCATGTTTTCATTTGTCCCATTTTTTATCTCCTCGGCGACATTTTCCTATGTGAGCACAGGAAATCTAGACCTGCTCATTCTCATTTGCGTTGTCCCCCAACACCCATCACTTTCTTTCCTTTTTCAACCAAGAGATAGGTCCACTTCCCCCCCAGCCTTCGCCATCCACCATGCTTTCTTCGTCTTTTCAACCAAGAGACCGGTTGGGTAGCCAGTATCTTCTAATTTCCCCCGTTTCCTCTTAGAACCAAGTCCTAGATTCATGCTACAGCTTTCCCACTTTCTTCCCTGTTTGAACCAACTCTTAGAGTCGACTATATGAACTAGTTTTACCTCTAATAA
Source organism: Triticum aestivum (assembly GCF_018294505.1). Lineage (NCBI taxonomy): Eukaryota > Viridiplantae > Streptophyta > Magnoliopsida > Poales > Poaceae > Triticum > Triticum aestivum. Next base: position 292,491,586 of record NC_057798.1, on the reverse strand, counting down.
TACCAAAAGTCTAGGTGGCCTTGGAACAGCGGACGAAAGTAGAAAAAGATCCTCACGAAGGGAGCTCTGGTAGTAGAGCAAGGCAGGTTTCAAAGGAATATATACCTGAGGGTCGTCAGCATGTGGCAAAGACGGTGTCCGGAGGCTGCATCTTGGCCACAATACCGCAAGGAGGAAGAAGGGTTCAGAGGCCCTCCCGAGCCGGCGCTCTCTCAGAGAGAATGACACGACCGCCGATCAGGACGCGCGGGCAGCCGTTGGTCTCCTCCCTCGCCGCCGACGACAGCGTGAACAATGCACCTACACCCCTACCCCGGTCGAGGTTGTCCGGCCAGATTTGTGACCAGCCGTGAGCTGAGAGAGAGTGTGGCCACCTATGTCTTGCTTAGATCTAGAGAGTATGAGCGAGTGAATGAGAGGAACCCTAGTAAAGCAAGCGCTAAGGCTCCTGCTTATATATATAGTGGAGTGATTTTGTTGTACCAGCTTCAAAAAAATGCGCTCCTATGTGTACCCGCGAGTGTGTGTGAGAGAACTAGTGTGTGCGTGCACCGCTTCTCTTCGTGAGAGTACAATATACTATGCCCAAAGAATGTTCGCCGCAAGAGTAGTAGTATAAATGTGTGACATGTGAGCAAAAATATAATGTGCATGACGTCTTTTGTTTTTTAGAAGTTCTGAGGGTAGGGTGTGAAGAGCACATATGTGCGTGACGTCTACCTGCAGATAGATGGTGGGTGCGACGTGCGAGTCTGCGAGAGGACTTGGGAGAGTTGTGACTCGTGAGGGTGCATGTGCGCGAGAGAGAGGGGGGCACATATCAATGCAATGCATGTGTCCGTAAATCATTATCCGACAAATGTTCGCCACAAGCCTTTTCTCAATGAATGCCATAAGAACCGTTAGATCGGCATCCGACAGTGTCAGTTTTGCCATGTCATTTAACAGAACAGTCACTCCTCCTACACACAAATCTTCCAAGTTAGTGTTAGCAACTGCCGTATGCTCCCTCCATTCCAAAATGCAGTGCATATAGCTTTATTGAAAATTCGAACCTCGCAAACTTTTACCGAGTTTTCGTGTACCAAATTGCACTTGTAGAATACCCTATATATATCATTTCATTCATCTTCGAGAGGTAACTATAAAGATGGGGGAGGAGTCTACAAAGAAAGACCATCGTATTACCCACATCAATTTCAACCATCCTTTGGTGTCGAGGAATATCATAGGAACTCTATATGATATGATTTTTATAGGATTTTTTTCCTTTAGAGCCAATTGGTTCATAGGAATAGAGTCATATACTCCACATTTCAAAGGCAATAAACATGATATCATTTCTATAGCTTTAGAGCCACTTGGTTCATACAAATGGATTGCTATACTCCCTTAATTTCAAAGGAAAATAAACATTAGCATATATTCAATAGAAAAGTTCCTATGATATGAACCAAATTACATCTCTTTTCTAGCCCCTCCTCATAGGAATTGAGATACATGCCATCTCTAGATTCAATAGAAAAGTTCCTATGATATGAACCAAATTACATCTCTTTTCTAGTCCCTCCTCATAGGAATTGAGATACATGTCATCTCTAGATTCAATAGAAAAGTTCCTATGATGTGAACCAAATGACATCTCTTTTCCAATCCCTACTCATAGGAAATGAGATACTCCATGTCATATCTTTCCCTACAACTTCCATGTATACATCTTCTATTCCTAAATAGCTAGTACAACCCACTAGTAGCTTTTTTCCAAGACATGCAACTATGGCACAAGAACTATATAGTGTGCCAATAACTTTGACAATGGTCGCTGGATGAAGCTAATCCGATAGTGCGGAGATGGCAAATCTGAGAACTACTGGCTGTTGGATATCATCAACATTCCACCAGATCTGCCACATGTACAATTTAGAAGACTCCATGGTTGAACTTAAGCATAATGCACAAACCTCAAAACACAAGCACTTCTCCTTTGTTCTAGAATCTTCTGTACCATAATTGATTTTTTTTCTAAAAATGAATTGCCATTATTTGTTTTTTACTTTATGCTTTACAATGCACAACCCCATGAATCTTAACATTTTGATAAAACTAATTGATGTTGAATGAGATGAACTATAAGAACTAAATGAACATCTACATCATCCATATATGACTCAAAGCTTTACATGCTATAGTATGTATTTATTCATAATTTGGTTTCGAAATCTCATGCGTTCAATGCATGTGTACCTTACTAGTTTTGAGTAGAGTAGCAAATTTCACGCGGCCCCGGGTATATCAAAATGCAGGGCCCATGCATCGTTGCCTTTCGGTTGAACCTACGTCCACAATTCTTTGAACATACTATATCTCCACGGGTCCCCGAACCCAAAATGTTGCCTCATTCCCGTAAAAACCAAGCGGCCCACACATATTTAAGGCGTCGACTCGAACCCATTTACTACGACATGGCCCTGCATGTCGTAGTACTCCTACAAACCCTACCACCGCACTCATCATCGGTTTTCTTCAAGAGGATGAGGCAGAAGCCGATTTGTAGTGGAGGCACTTTCAAAAAAACAGGATCTGTAGTGGAGACCCCTACCCTAGGGTGCCATAGGTAGCTGCCGCATGCATCATTGTTTTCTCTTTTCTTTATGCTCTTGGCTCTAGAGTGAAATCATGGTTGCTTCGTTCGTCCAGCTTAATACGGGAAAGGTGGGGCTTTGTGATTTGACCCCTCATCGCTCACCTTCTACTACTGCGACGCTACGACCGGGGTGCCTCCAATTCCAACCGCTGCTCTGAACTGTAATTTGTTGCATCGCACGTGGAACAAGACGGTGGATGAGCCACATGTAGGCCAAAGGGGTCCTGTTAAGCATGTTGCCATTTCGTGTGCGGACTGACCCTGCTTGAGTTGCTACACCAACACGACAGGAGCAGCCTACCACTTGGTTTTGTTCCTTGGTGAATCCTGACTATATTGATCTAAAAAGATATGTGCTGAACTACCCTCTCCGTCTCGGTTTTTTATTTTTAGGCGTCTCAGTTTATAGGGCGTGCACATAGTTCTAGGTCATCCATTTGACTAACTAAATATGAGTTACTATGTCACAGAAAGTATATCATTGGATTCTTAAGCGGATGTAGTTGTATTTAAAAGTCGAGGGCGGGGCTTTTCCTGCGCGGTAGGCGGGGCAGTTCCGCCTAGTCGGTTCGATAGAGACGCGAGAAGATGAGGGAGTAGGCTGCTGCAAATGCAGGGTTGTGTGATTTAACAGCGAGTTACTGCTGGACAGGTGGGGCCCCATGATTTGACTTGCCATTATCAATTTAACTGCAGTGCTACGACCGGCGTGAGTCTCCCGATTCCTAACCACCTCCATACAGGTGCCTCTCCCAATGCTCCACCATGTAGTAGAGGCTGGTTGTCGCATGAGATCCCACTTCTCCACTTTTTCCTTGCCTCTTTCCTCCACATATGCAAAAATGCCATGTAAAGCGGGCTTATAGCCCACTATTGTAGTACTTACTTGCTCCTATAGGTGCTAAGCTTGCCACATAGGCATAAAGTGTGATGTGGCAAGTTTGGTGACCCGAGGAAGAAATGCTGCTAAGCTTGTGTACCTAAGTGAAAAGACAATTTTGAGTCTATAGCTAATGAAATGAAGCAAACTTAGCAATAAAAAACTAATAAGCACCTATGCATTGGGGACTAGATTGCTAAGCCATTTAATGCCCTTAGCACCTCATCTAAAGCACCATTTCATTGGAAGGGGTCACTCCTTGGCAAATGCAATAAATACTAGTATGAAGAAAGGGATAGAGAGAAGTAAAAAAATACACTTATAGCCAACCTTATAGCCTAACGCACCGTGCTAAATCTCCAAGGGCACGACCGCGCGAGCGACACGACAGTTGTGGTAGGCACGACCATGATACGGGCTGCTGGCAGCCCTTGGATATGAGATTGAACGGTCGCATGCTAAGTTGCTGAAAATTTGCAGAATAACCCTCCAGGATAGGTTATTCACCCATAGGTCTAGAATCACGCCATGCAACCGTTCGATCTCAGATCCAAGGGCTCTCGGAAGCCCGTATCATGGGAGAATGGAAAGCCACTACCCTGCCGTTCGCACGCTGGCAGTTCGCTCCTACTCATCCCCGCACGTCCTTTAATATTACGGCGGTTCGCTCCTAGTCGTCCCTCCTTTCACATTACGGCAGTTCCACTAATCCTAACCCTCCTCCCAAATCCATGGCGTCCTAAATCTCCATGATCGGCGGTGAGTACAAGGTTAGAACCATCACCGGCGATGAGTTCGATGTCATCTACGCCCGTTCTTCTACAGTGGTGAAAGGACGCCTTTCTCGCTTTAGACACATGTTCGAAAACTCAGATGACGAGTGGGTCGCTGGGCTAGATGTTGAGTACACCACAGTCCTGGGACGAGATAAGGATCTAAAGGAGGAAGAGAGGAAGAAGCATGTCGTGATCCAGGTTTGCGTGCATGACTTATGCTTGGTATAACACATATGCCATGCCGACGTTCAATGCCTGGATTTTAAGAACTTCCTCGAGAGCAACCTAGTCAAATTCGTTACTGTAGACTTTATGAACGACAAAAGAGTCCTGGGTCAGATAGGCCTCATTGTAGGCAACCCCTTCGATCTCCAGAAGAATCGGCTTCTGCCCTCCAGTGTCCAGCCTTCAATGCTGACCCTGGCAGGAGCCATGGTTCATCCTTCATACGGTAAACTGGAGAAACCTCATCACACGTTTCATCATCATGCATGGCAGTGGAATGTACTAGATATAGACCACATCCACTACGCTGCAATGGATGGCTACCTTTGTTTCAATATCTACAAGGGTTGGATGAAGAACAAGAGCCAAGTGTGCGGTTCAAGCAAAGAAGTATCGGCCAAGAGGAAGAGGGACAAGGGCGAAGTGGAGGACGTGGACGAGGACTCCGAGTAAGGTGGAAGTGTCGTTGCTCATGGTGGTTCTAATGCAGTGTCTACCAGATTAGTTGCATAGTTTAATTTCAGGTGTGCTTAGTTTAATTTGAGGGGTGTGTTGTGTTGAGCCCCCAGTAGAACTATGTTATGTTTCTTCTTGTTACTTTAACTCTTCAGTACGTACATACTAGTATTTCTTACATTTCATTTAGCACCACATTTAAGCACGTACTAGCTTTTCAATAGTACTATATGCATAATTTGGCGACGAGCGCTCTCTATATGTACCACTTTTTTTGAATTTCAATTTTTGCTCCATGGCGCAATCCATCGATACTACTACTGTAGAAAAGTATACATTTTTTAAAAGGCTAGAGTACTGTTCATCACATATATAGCCAGTTAAATTCTCAACCTAGAACAACATGCATGCCATGTAAACCGATACAGAGGAAGTATAGTAAAATGAGGTGATTTTACCGAGCGATCGGCGGGGGAGCATGGCTTGTCATGCCATCCCACGTGTCATGATGTACCCAGGCAATGCGCGTGTCCCTCTTGAGGCAGAAGCAATACTACGTGGTTTGAGATGATGGCGAACCGAAGTGTGAAATAATGGTTGCTTCGTCCATCTGGGAAGGTGCAGCATTGTGATTTGATGTCTTATTGCTCATTACTACTACTAGGCTGGTACGAGTGGGGTGCGTCCCCCTACTATTCTGCACTGTTATTGGGTGCTTGACACGTCGACCCGGTTGCTATATGTCCCACATGTCGGCGACAGGAAGTACAAAATTCATGAAAGGGAGCATCGATGAAGGAGTATACTACAAGACACGGTTTGGGTTTTTGCTGCTTCGCGCGATCCACCGATACAAACCCGGACTAAAAAAGGCAAGCGCGGGTCTTTTCCCGCGCGGCAGGCAGGGGAGTTTGGCATAGTCTATTCGAGGCAAGGAGGCAGGAAGGGAAACAAGCAAATAAAGGTTGAGCGACTTAGTTTGGGAAAAATCTGATTTTACGGAGTACGTACCCACTAGGGTTTATAGGGCTCATCTAAAAAACATTCATTTTTCCGTTTGATAAGTCTCAATTCTATTACTAGTAGTAGTACCATCACATGTTGGATTTCGAGGTGCGTTAGATCACTCGATGCAAGCAGTGTCAATAGGAAACTTACCGATTCATGTAGAAGTTCATGGAAATTTAGTGTTCATTCATGCATTCGTTCTAATTAATGCCTCGGTAAGCATAACTTCTTGAAAAAATGAGCATACTAATTACTTGTGCAAACTACAAAATTAATTCGACCACTCACAGTCTACCTTGGTTGGAGAGATTTTGAAATTGAGCCATAAACTGGAAAGGAGGGAGTAGTAACTTTTGTCTTGATTACTATTTGTGGCCTTGTATAGATGCAAAATGTATTTTTTTATAGTGGCCTTGTATAAGTAACTGGAGGGAGTACTAAAGGACATATATATTCCAAACAATATGATAATATCACTAACCAAGGTAGTATGTACAAGGAGAAAACGGAGGGAGTAGTAAAATTTTCTCCTTGTCCTGCGAGCCACCGCACGCGTGGGCGAGGGAGTGGGCGTAAGGCATGTAGTAGTACTACTACTACTACTCGTAAGCAAGCTTCACCTCATCCTGCGAGCCACCGCGCCCGTGGACGGGGGAGACGGCGTACTAAGCAAGCTTCTCCTGGTTCTACGAGTTCACGGGACACATCAAAAGTACTCCAGTGTATAGAGCCTTGCCTCTAAGGTAGGCCCCACATGGTTTGCCTCTTTTTTAACATAACACGTCAAGTCGCAATTTGTTTGTTCACCCGTGGTAGACGATCCTCCCTCCACTAGGTGGACAACCAGTACACGTGTCAAATTACCACGTGTGCTGCCATTTCGTATAGAAATGAGCTCCACCATGTACCCGTGCGGGTGTGGTTGGGAAAGAGATGGGAGTACGTGCGCCGTGCGTGCACCTCTTCTCTTCGTGCACGTCCCCAACCTACGTGGGTGTGTGCGAGAGAGATACAAACCTAGACATAATGCGCTGTCCATCCCCATGCCTCCGCCCAGTCCGACCACCAGTCACCACCATGCCCCACTCCTCCTCACCTTATCTCTCATCTTTCTCCCTCCATTTTTATATACAAGGGGCCACTATCAAAATTACAATTTGCAGATATACAAGGCCACTAACACTAATCGATGCAATATTAATGGTGTTTGCCTCGTAGTACTAGCAAAGGAGGACATTAATTATCCCTTGCAAGCATGCGGGAGTGTGAGCATTGGCTTGATGTGCATGAAAGAGAAGAATATACGGCAAACAAGGAAACAAGGTGGCTTGCAACATTGACATAGATGACATTAATTTTTGCCTTGGTACCTTTAATATGGGTTTTTGGCCTTGTATACAAAAATGGAGTCTGATAAAATTCTCGAGATACCATTTATCCGATAAAATTCTCGAGATATCATTAGTTTTTGCAAAATGGGATTACTCCTGCATGGGTCAATGACAACAGGTGTTTGGAAAAAAATGCATCTTAATGTTCCGTGCAATGCACAAGTATCTTGCTAGTCCATGAAAACAACACATGGCAAAATTCCACGGTGAACGAGGGATTTGAATATGTTGGGAGGGGCTGTTTGGATCTTGCCCGGGGTAGCCAAAATAATGGCGACCCTTTTTCCACCGGTGCCTTTGCCACCGATGAATGAGGAATGGCTCAGTTGCTCATGCATCCTCTAGCACGCACGTTGGAGACGAGCTCGCACGAGTTGTGCTTTTTTTCCCACCACACCGCCCGAGCCGCCCGCAGACCGACCGGCGACCTGCATATTACGCCATCCAACCGTAGCCGCGCACATTATGACAGCAAGTCAACCAACCGGACGAAATTCATGCAAACACGTAGACAAACTGATATTTCATATAACCAACGACGGAAATCATATAAAATACCGAATTTTCATACAAACATGACGGATTTCATTACATTCAAATGAACTATGCGGTGCTAGTTCTAGACAGCACATGTATATAATACCTAGCCTAAATGGTCGCCCGCTGATCGATTTGTGTTCCTCATGTCCGGCAACATGATCACCAGACTGCCGGGAGCCCCGGAGGTATATGCTTCAGCGCAAAGGACAGCTCGCTTCCCCACTGCCCAACTGATATCATTAGCTGATGCCGAAGATGATGGTGGCTGGCACCGGTTCGAGTTCATCACCGGCCACTACTTCGCCATGGCGAGAACTGGCTCGACTTCATCCTAACATTCCCCTCTTTCGTGGAGCCCATGCAGGGTCGATGAAGGTCCTCGCAACAAAAGGATCCGGCAAGACACCTGCTGTGTATGCCGGCGTCGCCTCCGCGGTGGCCTTCATGGGACCCAAGCGGCGGCGGCCTCCCGTGTTCTACTTCTCCTTGATGATGGCGGCGGATGCGGAGGCGCTGGCCGCACACCCGGCTTTTGTCGCTGCTTGCATGGCGCGGCCGCCGGCATGGGAGTCTCGGCCACAGAAACGGGAGATGCGGTACGAGGAGGCGGCGTGGATGGTATCAACGACGCCCATGCACTGCTCCTCGTCGAGCTGGCCTGGAGCGGCGAGTGGTTGAACTGCACGCCGGCTTGGGGTGGCAACTGGCTCCGTCGGGCGAGGGGAGGGAGGTGGATCAGTGAGTTGCATAGCTCGTATCCGGCGGGCTACCCAGTCGGCTTGGATGCGGAATAACTACTCTTCGTAAGCCATTGTAAGAGTGGACAAAATGGTGAAGGAGGGGATAGGGGAGCGGTGGAGGTGTGCGATTCTTGGCCAGCGTTTGGACTTGTTTAAATAGGAGATTAAATATACGACAGACGGGAGGAGCTCGGCCGGTGTTGCGTTTAATGTCGGCCAGATCATGAACGAACGTGTGTCTAGAGTGGGTTTCTTGGCTTCCACACGGGCGAATTTCATGGAGGCGTTTGAATGCGGCAAGGAGGCGTGTTCAGTCGGGCATGCGGCGAGTGGTGCCCTCGACTCTGACCTAGGACACCGCACCATTCTTCCACTGATGTGTGGGCTCTTTGGGTACATGGCCTGCATGTCAATGTCCCAACACAGACAGCGCACAACAGAGGAACCTTTGGTGGGCCAAGGTGGTCAGAAGCGGGCATTTCACAAACCGATGATTGTTCATGGAGTGTGACATCATCTTTTTCATGTAGATAAGCCTACTATGTTGATAGCCCGTTCGATACGTTGTGATTCATAAAGACCGCTGCAAACATCAATGTTCTGCTTATCACAGATAAGATTGATTAATACCCGTAACAATCCATGTCCTTAACAAAGGGTGCATGCACGTATAGGATGAGTGGGTGTCTTGCGTCGTGTGCTGTGTGCATGCAGGCGTGCGAGTGTTGCGTGCGTGCAAGGGTACGTTTCAGTGTTGCATGCATGGGTGCGTACATGCATGTGTTATGAGTGCATGTGTATGTATCAGTGTTGCATGGCTGCATGCGTGCGTGTGTACGTTATGTGTATGTGTCAGTGTTGCACGCCTGCATGCGTGCATGTCTTGCGTGCGTGCATATGTACGTGCGGGGTGAGGCTACACGTCAGTCGACTGACTTTTTCATCTCTGGTCATTAGATTTTCCAGCTGTTGGATACGAAATCAAGGGCCTCTAGTTTATCATCAAACTCCACCCCCCTGAGCCGCCAGCCACCACCAGCCGAACCGCCGGCCCCCGCGGCCCGCGGCCGGCCCTTGCCGCCATGCCCTCAATGAAACTACCCCCCACCGCCAGTCTGCCGCCGCACCGACCATCCCTCTAGGCCCCCCTCCGCCGAGCTTTTTCTCCGGCGATCCCCACCCCACCGCCCAATCAACGCCCCCCACCGCTGGCGACTGCCAACCAGAGGTCTCACAACTTCGAATACCCACCGACCAGTAATTTATTACATTTTTGTCCTTCATATACGCGCTGACGGGTGGGCCCTATGGTAATGTGCGCTGCTGAATGTGGACCGTTTGACTGGTCAATTGATCGTGTTATCAACAAATTACGGAGCTATATGGTGAGCTAGTGACCATTTGATCACCCTTGAATGTACTCCTATTTTATTAACACAGTACAGACTCAAACTACCATTTCTTTCTTTCATATACGGGCTGACAGGTGGGCCCCACGGTTTCGCACCCCGATGGTGCAAAACTAGTTGCGCCACGTGGAACGTTTGACGGGTCAATTGATTGTGTCATCAACGAAATACGGAGTTGTACGGGTGAGCCAGTGACCGTATAATCATGACATGTATTTGTTTAACACGGTACAGACGCAAAGGCTCATATATACGCATAAGCACTCACCTCTATAAGCGCACACACGCGGACCCTACCCCTATGAGCACCTTCGAGAGAGTGGGACAACATATGATCTTGAGATTTTATGAAGTCACCATAGGTGCCTCGTAGTCGAGTGGAACGACTCCTCCCACTGAACGCACATCGCCGGAAAATACTGAAATTAACACAAGATAAATGCGAGCACCGGGACTTTAACCTTGGTGGAATCGAGAAACCAATGTCCTCCTAACCATCCAACCACATGTGGGTTAGCACGACAAAATGTATGTGGTGACCGTGATGAGCTTATTATGAAGTCCAGTGAACATATCGTGCTTTCGCTTCAAATACAATGACCATAAGTGTCGTCAACAAAATACGGAGCACGCATCAAATGCGAAGTCCGTCAGTGTCATCAACAAAATATGGAGATGTATCGTGAGCTAGATACTGTATGATCACCACGAGAATGTATACGATGACCGTACTGAGCATATTCTGAAGTCCAGTGACTGTATAGTGATTTAGCTTGAAATACATTGACCGTCATGTGTGAATGTGTCGTGGGCATGCATATTTTAGAGGGCCGAGATATAGTTTGTGTGCATACGTGGAAGTGGTGTAGAAAGAGGGGGTGTCCGGTAGAGACAAGGAGAGATATGCCCTACGTTTCTCTTTCCCGTGACTAATATTTTAGGAGAATATATAAACATTCCCAATGCAGAACAAATATTATTGGATGTACCATGCAATTAACTTTCATGTATAACATTGTACTATTGTATATGCTTATTTTCTTAGTGGCCGATTGCGTGTGTGGTGTGGTGGGCACATCATTTCTAGTTATGGTGGGTCAACATGAAGACTCATGGATTGGTTCCATCCTGCGCCACATATAGGTTGGACCGGGACATGTTATACGAAGACCCATGTGGAGGACTCGGTGTACAACACGAAGCTACCAGACCCACTGGTGATAAGCCGACTATATATGATTTGTAGCCCTAGGCCCCCAGTATGTTATAGAAGCTTGGGAGCTAGTTTGTCGATAGTATACACACACACAATGCCTGGTATTCACATGTACTTTGTACACACCCCTATCACTAATATACAGTACCAAGAGTATGCTCTTTCTTCAACTGCAAGGGTCCAAACTAGGGTAAAACTTTGCCTCGTATTACCATCCAGCCTAATAGTCAAGGATATCCTACCGAATGATACGATGAAATCATATCTGCCAACTACTAAGAGCGAGGTGTGTCTAGGGAGGGGGGCAATGTGTGCGAGAGAGGCCTAAAGATAATGTGCGTGCGGGAGACACGTAGGCACATATATGTGCGTATAGAGGGCTGGTACAGACCATGCGTGTGTATATATGCATGTGAGAGAAATAGTGTTTTCCAACTAAGATTAGTGAAAGGAGTGGTACATAGTAGTCAGAAAGAGAGAGAGAGAGAGAGAGAGAGAGAGAGAGAGAGAGAGAAATAGAGAGAGAATGTGCGTGAGACACCCCGACACCCTGAGAGAGATTGTGAGCATGTGTAAAAGAGAAATGCCAATGCATATAAAGTGTGTGCACTTATGCGTTAGATAGAGAGATATATAACACTTTTGTGAGAACGGGCCGAGGCATAGTGCATCTACGTGTAAAAGGCGGTTCTACGCATTAAATTAAAATATAAATGGCATTATTATTTTTGGATGAGATCATGAATTTTGCAAATTGCGTATGGACGAAAATCGGTCTATCAGACACCCATACTCTATTGAATTCTAGCATGTGCATGTGTTTATTTCATATTATCAATCCATAGAGTGAGAGCGGTTTGAAATACAGGCAATGGATGCTTTTGCAATTCAGATATAAACATTAATTAGTGCACTCCATGTTGTTAGTGTGAAGCACTTTATACATTTGTCACTTGCAAGGATACATTCCAAATTGCTAGCTACGAAATAGAATACATGTCGAATTCAACATAAAGGGGGTTTTGAAGATTCGAATTCATAGGAAGTGCATTCATCTATTTGAGCCCGAGATAATGGCATTTGTAAATAAGATGTAAAAGGGGGCATCATTCTTTGTTGTGAGATTGAACATGCTATATATATTCATACGCATGTCTAACTTTTTTTACAACC
>NC_057798.1:291869323-291878652 GCF_018294505.1 Triticum aestivum | reverse complement strand
ACCGGCGCCCGGATCCGGCCACCCCGTCCTCCTCCTCTCCAGCTCCGGTGAGCTCGCGCCGTCCTGCCTCGGTTCGCGTGCCGGACGAACCCTAGATCTGGACGAGGTTGACCCGAATATTCCTCTAAGTCATTTTTCTGTCATTATTTTTAGCCCTGTTCATCGCATCATAACTCCGTCATCGTAGCTCTGTTTCATGCACATGATATATCAAAATGTTCATCAGGCTGTGCTCTTCATTTTGTTCCATTGGGCCATGTTCATTTGAGGTTATCTCGATGCCCAAATCTCTGTTGCAAGAGTGCTATATAATGTTAGTTTCTGATTCTTAACAGATTGTATGCATTTGTCTTTTTTGCTACATTTATTGTGTGCATCTTATGGGCATGAGCTCTACATGTGTTTTGTACTATGCCATGCCATCTTTACAGAGGTACTTACCATGTATTTTTGTGATCAATGTGGTGACTAGCACAAGCATACAAACTAGGCTTCATGATGTTGCTGATTTTAGTCCCTGTTCTCATGTTATTTTTATGCCATGTAACCCTGATGCTACAAAGAGATTCATGCATATTTTGAGATACTTCAGTAAGGATGTTTTGAACATATGGTTATTCTCTATGCATTCATGCCCCTGTTTGCAATTATGGAGTAGTCTAGCATGTCTTTGTCGTGCTCTACTTTTGCTATAAAATATTTCCTGGCAGATTGTTTACATGTTATTCACTTTTGCCAAGGGTGTTGTAGTTGATCTTTGCATGCTATGAACTTGTTCTTGCCATGGCTAGCTTAATAAACATGTCTTCTTTCTGATGCTATGCTTATCTCGTCATGCAATGACTTGTGGTGAGTGAATCGAGCTCGCGAAGATACCTTCGTAATTCTGTCAATGCCATACTCTGTTTGCTGGATCTGTTAACGAAACTTGCTATGTTTACATGGGTGCCATCATATTTTCTGATCCTTTTTGGCTCATGGTCAGTAAGTGCCTTTTGTTCTATGCTTTGAGTAGAATCATGCCATGTCTTGTTTTGCTATTATAAGTTCCTGTAACATGTTGATTGCTTGCTCTGAACATTGCTACCTGATGCTGTTTATGCCATGTCCAAGCTGATATCTTTTGCACTTTTGCCATGCTTGTTTGAACCTGCTATTGTGTGATTTAGCTGTAGCTTAATTTTTCTCTTTTGTCAAGTATCTCCTGTAGATCACTGTCATATGCTTTGTTTTTATGTTGGGGTGCTGTAGCATAGTTTCTTGTTGCATGTTAAGTAGCATCGTGCTGTTAATCGCAGATTTGTGTCATTCTTGTTTTGCTTGCCATTTGCAAACCGTGCATCCGTTCCCGATGATCTTTATATCAATTTCAACCGAAATCATCTCATCTTTCCAGCGGCATACTTGGTTTGCCAAGTTGATGCCTTGTTCATCCTTTTTCCTCCCGGAGCATGCATACGCATTGCATATCACATCTTGCATATCATGACATGTGTTGCATCATGTGGCTTGTGCATTGCACCGTGATTTTTTGTGTTTTCAATTGCTTGTGTTCTTGCTTTGGGTAGAGCCGGGAGACGAGTACGTGCACGAGGAACCTGTTGAGTACGCGAACGAGGATCAAGCCTTCGACAATTCTGAGAACTTTGCAGGCAAGATGACCATACCTTCGATATCACTTCTATCTTTGCTTTGTTAGTTGCTTGCTCTATCGCTATGTTAGCTCTACCTGCCACTGTTTACCATGCCTCTCATATTGCCATGTCAAGCCTCTAACCATCCTGTCCTAGCAAACCGTTGTTTGGCTATGTCACCGCTTTTGCTCAGCCCCTCTTATAGCGTTGCTAGTTGCAGGTGAAGATGAAGTTTGTTCCTGGTTGGAACATGGATATTTTGGGATATCACAATATCTCCTGTTTAATTATTGCACCTTATATACTTGGTAAAGGGTGGAAGGCTCGGCCTTATGCCTGGTGTCTTGTTCCACTCTTGCCGCCCTAGTTTACGTCATACCGGTGCTATGTTCCTTGATTTTGCGGTCCTTACGCGGTTGGGTGATTTATGGGACCCCTTGACAGTTCGCTTTGAATAAAACTCCTCCAGCAAGGCCCAACCTTGGTTTTATCATTTGCCACCTAGGCCTTTTTCCCTTGGGTTTTCGCGAGCCCGAGGGTCATCTTTATTTTAACCCCCCCGGGGCAGTGCTCCTTTGAGTGTTGGTCCGAACTAGAGCCACTTGCAGCGCCACCTCGGGGAAACTTGAGGGCTGGTTCTAGTTGTACGTAGTGTTCATCCGGTGTGCCCTGAGAACGAGATATGTGCAGCTCCTATCGGGATTTGTCGGCACATCGGGCGGTCTTGCTGGTCTTGTTTTACCATTGTCGAAATGTCTTGTGAACCGGGATTCCGAGACTGACCAGGTCTTCCCGGGAGAAGGTATATCCTTCGTTGACCGTGAGAGCTTATGATGGGCTAAGTTGGGACACCCCTGTAGGGTATATTATCTTTCGAAAGCCGTGCCCATGGTTATGAGGCAGATGGGAATTTGCTAATGTCTGGTTGTAGATAACTTGACACTTGAGTTCATTAAAATGCATCAACCGTGTGTGTAGCCGTGATGGTCTCTTCTCGGTGGAGTCCGGGAAGTGCACACGGTTTGGGTTGTGTATGAACGTAAGTAGTTTCAGGATCACTTCTTGATCACTTCTAGCTTCTCGATCGACGCGTTGCTTCTCTTCTCGCTCTCACTTGCGTATGTTAGCCACCATATATGCTTAGTGCTTGCTGCAGCTCCACCAGATTACCCCTTTTCCTACCTATGAGCTTAAATAGTCTTGATATTGCGGGTGTGAGATTACTGAGTCCCCGTGGCTCACAGATTCTACCAAAACAGATGCAGGTGCCGAGGATACCAGCGCAAGTGGCGCAACTGAGCTCAAGTGGGAGTTTGATGAGGACCTTGGTCATTACTATGTTTCGTTTCCAGATGATCAGTAGCGGGGCCCAGTCGGGACGATCGGGGATCTAGCATTTGGGGCTGTCTTCTTTTCATTTAGATTTGACCGTAGTCGGTCTATGAGTGTATTTTGAATGATGTATGATCTTAATTATGTATTGTGTGAAGTGGCGATTGTAAGCCAACTCTCTTTATCCTATTCTTGTTCATTACATGGGATTGTGTGAAGATGACCCTTCTTGCGACAAAACCACCATGCGGTTATGCCTCTAAGTCGTGCTTCGAGACATGGGAGATATAGCCGCATCGTGGGTGTTACAAGTTGGTAATCAGAGCCATCCCCGACTTAGGAGCCCCCTGCTTGATTGTTTGCTGGCGTTGTTGAGTCTAGAAAAAAATGTTTTGAGTCTTAGTATTATATATATCGGAGAGTAGGATTCTTTTTACTCCTCAGTCCCTTCGTCGCTCTGGTGAGGTCTCCTGACATAGATGTTTTGACTTTCCTCTCCTCAAATTTCACTAAAAAAATTTTAGGATCACGCGGGTATCTTGGAATTGTTCCGATGGTTTTGTGACGAGAACATTGTTCTTGGTGCCTCCTGTCTTTTATGTGGCAGTGACCCGGGGAGTTGAGCTCCGAGGTGTTGTCGTCACAATTTTATTGTTGCAGTTCTGGAATACCTGAGTTTTGCAGACATCGAAAATCTCTTTTATGCAGTTGTTGGTGAGATAACCTCGATGCTACCCAATACTGGGGCGGGAGTTCGGGAGTATTGCCATAACTCGTATAACGGATGCTTTTCGAAGGTTGAGGTACACGATTTCCGAAGGTTTCTTGGTTATGTGTTGACGGATGGATATAGCTGGATGTAGGGATTGTTAGTTTGGGTGAGATATATTGCTTCCCTTGTATCCCCAACACCTGATTGCATAACCGGAAAGTTTCAGGAGTTTATAGGTGGGATTCAAGTAGCTCTAGCATTTCTTCCCGCAGATATTTGGTTTGTGATTGGGTAATCCTTACCACTTATTTGTTCCAGTTGTAACTTGTTTATTTCATTCATCAATCTCTTATCAAGTGGCTTCTCACCTTAATGGACGTGTGATGTTTGCTTTGGAATTCATTCGTTCATCCTTGTTCGAATGTTTATTGTGAAGACTATATGTTGCAATTTCTATTTGTTGATTCAACTTGTCATTCTGTCTATCAAGATGCTAACGGATGTCACCCTCTTCAGGATGGCTCCGCCAACGCGTCAGAATCCGGAACGTGATGATGGGAGTCAGGCGAACCCTCCACCTCCACCTCCGCCTCCGGAGGCATGGAAAGCTTTGATGGCAACCACAAACGCCAACGCTTAGTTGCTGATTCAGCTCATGCAAGAGTGCAACCAAGGCCAAGGCAACCAAGGGAATCAAGGTCAAGGGCAGTTCAACCATCAGCCTCAATTTCCTACCCTCAACCAGTTCCTGGCAAATCAGCCGAAGTCTTTCAGCTACTGTGCCGAGGCCACAGACGCCGATGATTGGCTCGTGGATATCAACAAGCATTTTGAATGTAGCAATGTCAGGCCCGAGGACTATGTCAAGTTCACTTCTTTTCAGCTCAAGGACCAAGCAGCTGATTGGTTCCAGCAATACAAGGATTCCAGAGGAGGTTGAGTGATTACTTGGACTGATTTCTGTCGGGACTTTAAAGCTCACCACATTCCTACCAGTGTTGTTGAGAGTAAGCGTGAGGAGTTCCGCAATCTCAAGCAAGGCAACATGTCAGTGTACGAATACAACAAGCAGTTTCAGAAACTTGCTCGCTTCGCTAAACAAGACGTTCCTGATGAGAAGAGTATGATCTATCAATTCAGAGGTGGCCTTAGAGAGGATCTGAAGTTAGCTCTCGTTCTTGTTGAGCCTACTCAGTTTGATCAATTCTACAATATGGCCCTCAAGCAAGAAGGTGCTCAGCTCAAGTGTGAGGCTTCTAAGAAGAGAATCAGGGATGCAGTGCAGTCTTCTTCTTCCTCACAAGTGGCAGCTAAGTAGCAGAAGTTCTTCCTTCCTCCTCCTCCGTTTCGTCAGCCTTTCCAGCAGAAGAATTCATGTGGTCGTGGATCTTCCCACCCACCCAACCCAGGCTATCAGAACAAGTCTCAGCCTCAAGCTCCAAGGTCAAATGCTCCTTATCATCGTCCGCTCTCAGAAGTGACTTGCAACAAGTGCCAGCAAAAGGGTCACTATGCGAACAAGTGCTTAAATCAAAGGCGCCTTCCTCCTTCTCCTCCTGTGAGATCTTCAAGCAACGCAGTGGTCAAGCATAATCCAAAGTCTGCAAAGGTGAACATGATGAATGCAGCGCAAGCGGAGGGATCTACTGATGTGATAATGGGTAATCTCTTAGTTAATGATATTCCTGCAAAAGTATTATTTGATACTGGTGCATCGCTTTCTTTCATTTCAAGACCTTTTGTTGCCAAACATGAGTTTGTGACGGAAAAGATTCCTATCCCATTGAAGATTGTGTCCCCGGGTAAGCAAATGTCTTCTAATAATTGCATCCCGGATGTTTCTATCAAGATGGGCGACTATAAATTTCTGTCTAAACCAATTGTCCTTGGCGACTCTGATATTGATCTAATTCTCGGGATGGACTGGCTTTCTAAGCACAAGGCTCAGCTTGATTGTGCTGCCAGGCAGATTCAATTGACACACCCTTCTGAGGATGTTATCATCTATGCCGCTCGTGATGAAACCATTCGGTTGTTTTCTCTCAATGAGAAGGGCGAGTTGGATGCTATTTCTCAAATTCCAGTCGTTTGTGAGTACCAAGATGTCTTTCCAGAAGAGCTTCCGGGTATGCCTCCTCATCGGCCAGTCGAGTTCGTTATCGATCTTGAGCCTGGAACTAAACCCGTTTGCAAGCGTCCTTACAAGCTTGGACCCAAGGAGCTGAAGGAATTGAAGAAACAACTCGATGAACAAGAGCGTCTGGGTTTGATCAGACCGAGTTCATCTCCATGGGGTTGTGGAGTTCTTTTTGTCCAGAAGAAGGATGGCACGGACCGACTTTGCGTCGATTACCGTCCATTGAACAAGAAGACAATCAATAACAAGTATCCACTTCCCAACATCAATGAGCTATTCGAGCAACTCAAAGGTGCTAAAATATTCTCCAAGCTTGACCTTCGTATGGGTTATCATCAGATTCGCATTCGTGAATAAGATATTCCCAAGACAGCATTCAGAACAAGCTTTGGTTCTTATGAATATATTGTCATGTCTTTCGCCCTTGTCAATGCTCCTCCAACTTTCTCTCGTATGATGAACTTTATCTTCAACCCCTACACAAATGAATTCGTCTTGGTGTATCTCGATGATATCTTGGTCTTCTCCAAGAATAAGAAGGATCATGCCAAACATTTGCGATTGGTGCTCGACAAGCCCAGAGAGTATCAATTCTATGCGAAGTTTTCCAAATGTGAGTTCTAGCTTGATGAAGTTCTTTACCTTGGTCATATCATCTCCGCCAAGGGCATTGCTGTTAATCCTGCGAAGGTGTCTGCAGTTGTGAATTGGGAACCTCCTCAAAATGTCAAGCAGCTCCGCAGTTTCCTTGGTCTTGCAAGCTATTGCCGAAGATTCGTTGAGAACTTCTCTAAGATTGCAAAGCCTCTTTCCAACCTCCTCCAGACGCATGTCAAATATGTTTGGACGGCTGAGTGCGATGTTGCTTTCAACACCCTCAAAGAGAAGCTAGTCACAACTCCTGTCTTGACTCCTCCTGATGAATCCAAGCCATTCAAAGTTTTCTGTGATGCTTCTCTTCAAGGTCTCGGTGCTGTGTTAATGCAATAGAAGAAAGTTGTGGCCTATACCTCTCGTCAGTTGAAGCCCAACGAAAAGAACTACCCCACTCACGATCTTGAGTTGGCGGCAGTTGTCCATGCATTGATAACATGGAGACATCTCTTATTGGGAAGGCAAGTGGACATTTTCACCGATCACAAGAGCCTCAAGTATATCTTCACTCAACCCAACCTCAACCTCAGACAAACTCGATGGGTCGAAATGATTCAAGAGTACAATCCAAGTATTGAATATACTCTTGGCAAGGCGAATGTGATTGCAGATGCTTTGAGCAGAAAGGCTTATTGCAACAGTCTAATTCTCAAGCCATTTCAACCGGATCTTTGTGAAGCTTTCCGCAAACTCAATCTTCAAGTTGTTCCTCAAGGCTCTCTTGCCAACCTCATAGTCTCTCCTACTTTGGAAGATCAAATTCGTGAGGCACAACTCCTGGATACCATGGTGAAGAAGGTGAAACGTGGTATTGACAAGGGCATTTCCAAATACAAGTGCTATCGCTTGGATGACAAAGATACTCTTTTCTTTGAGGATCGTATTGTGGTTCCAAAAGGCGATCTGAGAAAAGTCATCATGAATGAGGCACACAATTCCCTCCTATCCATTCATCCTGGAAGTACAAAGATGTACCATGACCTCAAGCAGTCGTATTGGTGGACTCGAATGAAGCGAGAAATTGCTCAATTCGTGAATGAATGTTATGTCTGCAGAAGGGTGAAAGCAGAACACCAACAACCAGCTGGTCTCCTCCAACCTCTTGCTATTCCGGAATGGAAGTTTGACCATATCGAGATGGACTTTGTGACTGGATTTCCTAAGTCCAAGCGTGGAAATGATGCCATCTTCGTTGTCATTGACAAGCTTACAAAAGTGGCTCATTTCCTTCCTATCAAAGAATCTATCACAGCAGCTCAGCTGGCAGAGCTATACACCTCCAGAACTGTCTCCTTGCATGGTATTCCACAATTGATATCTTCAGATCGTGGAAGCATCTTCACTTCTAAGTTCTGGGACTCCTTTCAGAAGGCCATGGGCACCAACATTCATTTCAGCACAGCTTTCCATCCTCAAACAAGTGGCCAAGTCGAGCGAGTCAATCAAATCCTCAAAGATATGCTCAGGGCTTGTGTCATCTCTTTCAGTATGAAGTGGGAAGATTGTCTTCCATATGCCGAGTTCTCCTACAACAACAGCTTCCAAGCGAGTTCAGGCAAGGCCCCATTCGAAATTCTCTATGGCATAAAGTGTCGTACTCCTCTCAATTGGTCCGAGATAGGTGAACGCCAACTTCTTGGCAATGACTTGATCACAGAACCCGAAGAAATGTGCAAAGTCATTCGTGAGAATCTCAAAGCCGCGCAATCGCGACAGAAGAGTTACTATGATAGCAAGCACCGTGACTTGGCTTTTGAAATCGGAGACCATGTCTACCTCCGCATCTCTCCAATGAAAGGCACTCATCGCTTCGGTATCAAAGGGAAGCTTGCCCCTAGATACGTGGCTCCTTTCAAGATCATTGGCAAAAGAGGCGATCTCGCCTATCAACTTGAGCTTCCGTCCAACTTTGCAAACGTGCATGATGTGTTTCACGTGTCATAGCTTCGCAAGTGCTTCAGGACTCCTGAGCGCACTATCAACTTCGAAGAAATTGACATCCAAGAAGATCTCTCTTATCATGAGCACCCCATTGCTATTCTTGAAGAAACCGAGCGCAAGACTCGCAACAAGTCAATCAAATTCCTGAAAGTGAAGTGGTCACACCATTCCGACCGAGAAGCCACCTGGGAGCGCGAGGATCACCTCCGTTCCGAATATCCAGAGTTCTTTCAGTCCGAGATCTCGGTACGAGATCCTCTTGTAGTGGTGGAGTGTTGTAACACCCCGGATGTAACTTTCCATCTTTGTAACTCCAACTCTTGCCATTTTCGGCTATGTGTTATGAGATTCCCTCCGTGGTTGGGTTTTTGTCTTTCGTTTTGCATTTTGTTCATGTCATGCATCTCATATCGTGTCATCATGTGCATCTCATTTGCATACGTGTTCGTCTCATGCATCCGAGCATTTTCCCCGTTGTGCGTTTTGCAATCCGACACTCCCACGTGCACCGGCGCACCCCTCTTGTCTCTTTTCGTGTGCGGGTGTTAAACGTTCTCAGAATGGACCCAGGCTTGCCAAGTGGCCTTGGTACACCACCGGTAGACCACCTGTCAAGTTTCGTGTCATTTGGAGCTCGTTTGATACTCCAACGGTTAACTGGATAACCGCAAAGGCCTCTTTTGGGTTGCAGCCCAACTCCCCTCCAAAACAGCCCAATAACCCATCTAAGTCACTTCCATGCTCTCCATCGTCGGATCACGATCGTCTGGGCGAAAACTACACCCCATTTGGAGTCTCCTAGCTCCCTCTACCTATAAATATGTGCAGCCCTCTGAAATTTCCGGATCCCGAAACCCTAGCCCGCTCCCTCTCTGCCGCCGGACACGTTCGGACGGAGCCGGACGCGTCCGCCGCCACG
>NC_057798.1:291863122-291868852 GCF_018294505.1 Triticum aestivum | reverse complement strand
GCGACCGTGCCGGCCGCCGCCCCCCGCCCTCCTCCGGCGCCCGGATCCGGCCGCCCCGTCCTCCACCGGCCTCCTCCTCTCCAGCTCCGGCGAGCTCGCGCCGTCCCGCCTCGGTTCGCGTGCCGGACGAACCCTAGATCTGGATGAGGTTGACCCGAATATTCCTCAGTCATTTTTCTGTCATTATTTTTAGCCCTATTCATCGCATCATAACTCTGTCATCGTAGCTCCGTTTCATTCGCATGATATATCAAAATGTTCATCAGGATGTGCTCTTCATTTTGTTCCATTGGGCCATGTTTATTTGAGCTCATCTCGGTGCCCAAATCTCTATTGCAAGAGTGCTATATAATGTTAGTTTCTGATTCTTAATAGATTGTGTGCATTTGTCTTTTTTGCTACATTTATTGTGTGCATCTTATGGGCATGAGCTCTACATGTGCTTTGTACTATACCATGCCATCTTTACAGAGGTGCTTACCATGTATTTGTTTGATCAATGTGGTGACTAGCACAAGCATGCAAACTAGGCTTCGTGATGTTGCTGATTTTAGTCCCTGTTCTGATGTTATTTTTATGCCATGTAAACCTGATGCTACAGAGAGATTCATGCATATTTTGAGATACTTCAGTAAGGATGTTTTGAACATATAGTTATTATATATCCATTCATGCCCCTATTTGCAATTATGGAGTAGTTTAGCATGTCTTTGTAGTGCTCTACTTTTGCTATAAAATGTTTCCTGACAGATTGTTTACATGTTATTCAATTTTGCCAAGGTTGTTGTAGTTGATCCTTCCATGCTATGAACTTGTTCTTTCCATGGATAGCTTAATAAACATGTCTTCTTGCTGATGCTATGCTTATATCATCATGCAATGACTTGTGGTGAGTGAATCGAGCTCGCGAAGATGCCTTCGTAATTCTGTCAATGCCATCCTCTGTTTGCTGAATTTGTTAAGAAACTTGCTATGTTTACATGGGTGCCATCATATTTTCTGATCCTTTTTGGCTCATGGTCACTAAGGGCCTTTTGTTCTATGATTTGAGTAGAATCATTCCATGTCTTGTTTTGCTATTATAAGTTCCTGTAACATGTTGATTGCTTGCTCTGAACATTGCTACCTGATGCTATTTATGCCATGTCCAAGCTGATATCTTTTGCACTTTTGCCATAATTGTTTGAACCTGCTATTGTGTGATTTAGCTGTAGCTCAGTGTTCCTATTTTGTCAAGTATCTCCTGTAGATCACTGCCATATGCTTTGTTTTTATGTTCGGGTTCTGTAGCATAGTTTCTTGTTGCATGCTAAGTAGCATCATGCTGTTAATCGCAGATTTGTGTCATTCTTGTTTTGCTTGCCATTTGCAAACCGTGCATCCGTTCCCGGTGATCTTTATATCGATTTCAACCGAAATCATCTCATCTTTCCAGCGGCATACTTAGTTTGCCAAGTTGATGCCTTGTTCATCCTTTTTCCTCCCGGAGCACGCATACGCATTGCATATCACATCTCGCATATCATGACATGTGTTGGATCATGTGGCTTGTGCATTGCACCGTGATTTATTGTGTTTTCCATTGCTTGTGTTCTTGCTTTGGGTAGAGCCGGGAGACGAGTACGTGCACGAGGAACCTGTTGAGTACGCTAACGAGGATCAAGCCTTTGACAATTCTGAGAACTTTACAGGCAAGATGACCATACCTTCGATATCACTTCTATCTTTGCTTTGCTAGTTGCTCGCTCTATCGCTATGATAGCTCTACCTGCCACTATTTACCATGCCTCCCATATTTCCATGTCAAGCCTCTAACCATCCTGTCCTATCAAACCATTGTTTGGCTATGTCACCGCTTTTGCTCAGCCCCTCTTATAGCGTTGCTAGTTGCAGGTGAAGATGAAGTTTGTTCCTGGTTGGAACACAGATATTTTGGGATATCACAATATCTCCTGTTTAATTATTGCACCTTATATACTTGGTAAAGGGTGGAAGGCTCGTCCTTATGCCTGGTGTCTTGTTCCACTCTTGCCGCCCTAGTTTCCGTCATACCGGTGTTATGTTCCTTGATTTTGCGTTCCTTACGCGGTTTGGTGATTTATGGGACCCCCTTGACAGTTTGCTTTAAATAAAACTCCTCCAGCAAGGCCCAACCTTGGTTTTACCATTTGCCACCTAAGCCTTTTTCCCTTGGGTTTTCGCGAGCCCGAGGGTCATCTTTATTTTAACCCCCCCGGGGCAGTGCTCCTTCGAGTGTTGGTCCGAACTAGAGCTACTTGCAGCGCCACCTCGGGGAAACTTGAGGGCTGGTTCTAGTTGTACGTAGTGTTCATCCGGTGTGCCCTGAGAACGAGATATGTGCAGCTCCTATCGGGATTTGTCGGCACATCGGGCGGTCTTGCTGGTCTTGTTTTACCATTGTCGAAATGTCTTGTGAACCGGGATTCCGAGACTGATCGGGTCTTCCGGGAGAAGGTATATCCTTCGTTGACCGTGAGAGCTTATGATGGGCTAAGTTGGGACACCCCTGCAGGGTATATTATCTTTCGAAAGCCGTGCCCACGGTTATGAGGCAGATAGGAATTTGTTAATGTCTGATTGTAGACAACTTGACACTTGACTTCATTAAAATGCATCAACCGTGTGTGTAGCCGTGATGGTCTCTTCTCGGCGGAGTCCGGGAAGTGAACACGGTTTGGGTTATGTATGAACGTAAGTAGTTTCAGGATCACTTCTTGATCACTTCTAGCTTCTCGACCGACGCATTGCTTCTCTTCTCGCTCTCACTTGCGTATGTTAGCCACCATATATGCTTAGTGCTTGCTGCAGCTCCACCAGATTACCCCTTTTCCTACCTATGAGCTTAAATAGTCTTGATCTCGCGGGTGTGAGATTACTGAGTCCTCGTGGCTCACAGATTCTACCAAAACAGATGCAGGTGTCGAGGATACCAGCGCAAGTGGCGCAACCGAGCTCAAGTGGGAGTTTGATGAGGACCTTGGTCGTTACTATGTTTCGTTTCCAGTTGATCAGTAGCGGAGCCCAGTCGGGACGATTGGGGATCTAGTATTTGGGGTTGTCTTCTTTTCATTTGGATTTGACCGTAGTCGGTCTATGAGTGCATTTTGAATGATGTATGATCTTAATTATGTATTGTGTGAAGTGGCGATTGTAAGCCAACTCTCTTTATCCCATTCTTGTTCATTACATGGGATTGTGTGAAGATGACCCTTCTTGCGACAAAACCACCATGCGGTTATGCCTTTAAATCGTGCTTCGACACGTGGGAGATATAGCCGCATCGTGGGTGTTACACGTACATCCACGTTGATGGATACTTCAACCCACGAAGGGTAACGGTTGCGTGAGTCCACGGAGGGCTCCACCCACGAAGGGTCCACGAAGAAGCAACCTTGTCTATCCCACTATGGCCATCGCCCACGAAGGACTTGCCTCACTAGCAGTAGATCTTCACGAAGTAGGTGATCTCCTTGCCCTTACAAACTCCTTGGTTCAACTCCACAATCTTGTCGGAGGCTCCCAAGTGACACCTAGCCAATCTAGGAGACACCACTCTCCAAGAAGTAACAAATGGTGCGTTGATGTTGAACTCCTTGCTCTTGTGCTTCAAATGATAGTCTCCCCAACACTCAACTCTCTCGCATGGGATTTGGATCTGGTGGAAAGAAGATTTGAGTGGAAAGCAACTTGGGGAAGGCTAGAGATCAAGATTCATATGGTAGGAATGGAATATCTTGGCCTCAACACATGAGTAGGTGGTTCTCTCTCAGAAATGGTAAGTTGGAGTGTAGGTTTGATCTGATGGCTCTCTCCACGAATGAAGAGGAGGTGGAGGGGTATATATAGCCTCCACACAAAATCTAACCATTACACACAATTTACCAAACTCGATGGGACTGAATCAACAAACTCGGTCGGACCGATTTAGTAAACCTAGTGACCGTAAGGATTTTTGGTGGGACCGACATGCAACTCGGTAGGACCGATATGGTTAGGGTTAGGGCATAACGTAATCTCGGTAAGACCGATTACACAAATTCGGTGATACCAAGTTTGGTAATAAGCTTTCCAGAGAGTTGGTTAGGTAAACTCGGTGGGACCGACTCGCTCATTTCGGTGAGACCGAAATGTTATGAAAGGGAAACAAGGAGTTTACATTGCAATCTCGGTGGGACCGATCACTCACTTCGGTTAGACCGAAACGTGGATATGAGGATGTGAGAAAGTAGTTGAGGGTATTTGGAGCATATCACTAAGCACTTGAAGCAAGAGGCTCATTAAGCAACACCTCATCCCTCCTTGATAGTATTGGCTTTTCCTATAGACTCAATATGATCTTGGATCACTAAAATGTAAAATGAAGAGTCTTGAGCTTTTGAGCTTGAGCCAATCCTTTGTCCTTGATATTTTGAGGGATCCACTTTCATCATCCATGCCATGCCATTCATTGAGCTTTCCTGAAATAATAGTCTTGGAATAGCATTAGATCAATGAGCTATATGTTGTTATGAATTACCAAAACCACCTAGAGATAGTTGCACTTTCATATAACTTGTGCATTAGAAAGCCTCGCCGCTCCTTCTAGACTTAGGTGCTCCCATTCCTGACCTGAACACTGCTTCATTCAGAGTGGTCGTAGTTGCCTTTGATAAAGGGAAGTTGGCGGGGGGCTGGTCCTTCTGTATGTAACCCGGCAGATAAGGTTCTCTGGCAGACAAAAAGAGGGCCGACAAGATAGCCTGCTGGAGCAAACTCGTTTAGTGACGCTAAGGAGGCATCTCACGTCTGCATGGACGTATACATGCATGAGTTCTCGCCAATGTTTATCTTTTTCATTAACATGCTGATACAAGTACAAGCATTACAAAACACAAACATGGACACAAGAGATTATATTATTCGAATTCAAATTTGGCAGATGCCTACATATTTAAGATTGAAAAAAGATAAGTGCCCCGTAATCCCCTTTCTTGTCCCTCTTCTCCCAGGCACAGTAGGTGAAGGCAAAGAGGACAAGAGAGAAGCGACGGGGAACGCGTCGATCGAGAGCATGGCAGAGGAGGTCCGTAAACCACCGCCACCAGGGCCAGCAGGGCACGACAGGGCGAACAGAGCTGCAGCCTGAGAGGAAGCCTGCCGAGGCCCAGCTGGAAGACTGCCGGAGGAGCCCGGAGCACCATCCCCACCACTTCATCCAACTACCCGGCAAATTATGTTGCTGGGAGGAGATGCAGATGTAGATGATGGTGCTGTCGCCTGATGAAGATGGTGCGAGCGGCGATCAATCGGAGTCGGAGTCATCGCCCTCCTGCCCGCTACCATCGTCATCACCGTTATGGCCCTCCTCATCGCTCTCGCTCGAGGAGGAACTTTTGTCGTCAGTGGAGCTCTTTGCGCAGAACCGTAAGCGAATTCCCGAGCGCCCGAAGACCTTGACGGAGAGCAGGCCGCTCTCCATTAATTTGAACTGGAGAATGTGCCCCTCGTCAAGCTATGGGCACGACGAAGGTCTTCCAACCACGACGGAGGTACATGAAATGAGGAGCAGGGAAGTCGACGCCAACCCACATGCCGTCATTCCCGCGGCCCCTCATGTGCAACCTCAGAGCATGCGGCGGGTCGAGCTCCATTTCCCGAGCGAACAGGGTAGGGAGGCGAAGATGGCTGCACAAAGGCTTGTATAGCCTGACGAACTCTCGAGGCTGATCT